>NW_007727582.1:318813-342950 GCF_000696425.1 Galeopterus variegatus | reverse complement strand
TGCTTTAGGAGCTGACTCCTATGCACTGTATAACCAGCCCTTTGCCCTGTGGTGAAGCAAATGGGAGGCACTGATGGGAGACTGGAGGGAAGAAGAGGGAGATGGAGGAGAAAGGGCAGGTATTCTTTCCCCGCTCCCTTGCTCCAGGACGACAGATCCTGCCCAGGTCCTCTTGCACAGCTCTGGCCCTCATCTTCCCCCCCATGGATACCTCTAGCCTAAGGAGATGACAGTGGTGCTGGTCCCTGGGGCTTTGCCAGTCCCTGTTGAGATCCTAAGCCCTACTTAACCCTCCATAAATATCCCTTCATTCAACACTCATCATCTGAACCACCTGGGGGGTAGATTTCATTTCTTGCTGGTACCCTGACCCAGCTGGCTACATGAAGTTCCTTTGCCTTGACCAGGGCAGATGGATTTCCTACTTCAGATGGCATGTCTTGTGCCTTGGCCCTGCTTAGAGAATTTGAGGTCCACCCAGAAGAGCTCCAAGCAGGTCCAGCAGACTCCAGGGCTACCGCCCTTGTCCAGTTCACTGGCTCGACTGTCCTGAAATCACAGCTCTTTCATCTCCTCTGATCCAAGCCATGGATTATAGGCATCAGCACCAAGAGCCCTGGCCTCCTGATGCCTTTCTGCATTCCCCTGGAAGGAAATCTGCTAAGGTGGCAGGGAATGACAGCCGCAGGCTGGATTGTGGTTGGGCCTGGTGGTCATCTCTTTAGAACAGGGAAGGCCCTGGCAGGCTGCCAGCACAGCGCTGGGCCTGACCTTTCCACAGCTTCCCTGGAGACAGACCTCCTTCTCCCAGTCATAAAAGCCCGTTCCATGTCCTTGGCAGGACTCTTGTCCCTGGGGCTGCAAAGAATTCCCCAGGGCCATGGCTTCTGGGCAGAACCGAGGACGAGACTCCTGTCTACAGAAGCCCCGGGCATTCCCCGGGCACCTTTTACTCCTTAGGGAGCTGTCTCTGACAGAGCCAGAGGGCTGTATCTTTCAGCAGACACTAAATCCATGTGAGTGGACACCAACCTGTCCCAAACCATCTGTGCCCCCAATGCCTGGAGTAAGTGGGTTTTAGGCCAGCCAAGAGTGACGACATGTGCCCAGGAGCACAAGGAACAGGGGAACTGGGTGGCCCTGCCAAGGTGGTCAAAAAATAAAGGCCAATGACTTCTGTCTAGGAAGAGAAACTGTCTTCCTGGCATATTTTTGTGTCGTCTCCCTGTGGGTGACGATTCCTGGGCTCTGGGGGACAGAACCTTTTTCTTCCTGTTCCCACGCTCCCAGAGTCCTGTGAATAAGCTCTCAACAAACCTTGCTAGCTGCTTCTGGCTTCCACGGGAGGAGCTGCCTGCCAGGCAGGAGCTTTCATAGAATAAGTCAAGCTCCTTGCATAATACTGGGAGACTCCTACCCTGGGCCCTCGATTGGCATGTCGGTCCCTTTTGAGAAACGATACTGTGTTTCTAAAAGAAATGACCAGTGGTCCATGTCCAGGGTCTAAACTCCATCAGACAAATAGGTGCCTCTCCCTCTCATTCGTCCACTAACACAGCTCAGTCTGACTCAACTGAACACCCCTGGATGACCTGCTGCGAGCCAAACATGAAATGAGGGATACGAAAGTGGGACACCCCATCTGATCTTTGCAAGTTTATAGCACCACTGGGAGAGGTAAAATAGCTACTAGGGAAGGAGGGCCAATGCCAGGGAGCCAAGGAGAAGAAGCCATGAGGCGACAATAGTGCTGCCTGGTGGCACTCGTACGAAAGTGGGACACCCCATCTGATCTTTGCAAGTTTATAGCACCACTGGGAGAGGTAAAATAGCTACTAGGGAAGGAGGGTCAATGCCAGGGAGCCAAGGAGAAGAAGCCATGAGGCGACAATAGTGCTGCCTGGTGGCACTCTGCTTCTAGGGGACACAAAGCCCGGCCCTGCTATGTTCTGGCCACGCAAATTGGCAAGAAATGCTCTGAGTTTTCATTTTCTCAACAGCAAAATGGGGGCCCTTTGACACCCCAGGGCTGCTGTGAAGGAATAAATAAGGTAGTAACTTAACCCAGTGCCTGGCATGTGGTAAAGGCCTGATTCCTGGTATCTGCTGTTGTGGCCTTTGGAAGTACAGTTGTGTTTTTTAAAATTATTTTAATACTGTTGAAAGGGAGAAAAATTGACTAACTCAGCCAAGATTTTTACCTTTCCTTGATAACTTGTACTGATTGCTTGATAAATCTGAAATGAGGACATTTGAACCTGAGTCCTTCTCACTCTGATCTCTGAGGGGCTAGACAGCCCAAGCCACACAGAGGTTAGGAGGGATGCAATTAGCAGAGGGGTACGTTGTGGTGCTGCTTATACCTTAGTAATAAAGGCTGCACACGTGCTAGTCTGAGGAGGGTAGTGTGTCCTGGTTCCAGGTTCTCAGCCCATAAACGTTTGTCTGAGACGGAGTCCCTGTCTTGAAATGCAAACTCAAGATTCAAACACACTGTCTTATTTTGGCAGCTGGCTGATACAGGGACCGAACCCTGGGCCTAGGTATTATCAGCACCATGCTCTAACCAACTGAGCTAACAGGCCAGCTCTCAAACACATTGTTTTTGATCCCTGGGCTCTGATGATGGCAACTTGGCAAAACTCCACAATTAAAACACAGGCATGAGGGCACACACATAACATGCACACCACAATAGGAAAGTGGTAACAAAATCCCAATTCCTGAATTTGCTTCCAGTTAACATTTTGGGAGACATAGAACACCTGATAACCAGGTTTCAAGCTACAGCACCTCTGACTCACAGGGGCCCAGAGGAACACTCAGCTGCCTTCATTTCTTTGGCGCCATGTGCCACAGCCTGTGTTAAGTGTTGTACACGCATCATTCCATTTAATCTTTGCACCCCCTTCAAGGGGAGTGTTGTTATTTCCTGTTGTGGGGATGAGTTGGCTGGGGTTTAGGTTCACAGAGCTTGAAAAAGACAGCTCTGATGCCATAGGCCACACTAACCACCATGCTGCACTGACTATCTGGAACATGGGTGTCCAGGGATGAGGACCCACAGCTTCCTCATCTCTGAGGGGTAATGTGCCCTTCAGACCCTGGTCATATTCCCACACGGCCCTTGTGGAGACTGTACTCCACTCCCTCCTTGCATTCAATTAAGCAAACATGCGTATTGAACGCACACCATGACAAGCTGATAGCGATCATTTACTGTGCACGCAACATGGCTTGGCACTGTGTTGGGCACACTGGGCACCTGGTGAGGTGAGGCTGTCCCTGCTTTAAGAAGATTTGTCCAGCTTGCTCATAGCCAACTCTTTCCACTACACGTCTGGTTGTGGTGGAACCTTCAAGGTGAAGACCACACGTTTGGAGAACATTCCTTGAGAGGCCCAATGCGAGCACTCTCTAAAACACTCAGCACCACCCAAACCAGGGCGGGCCAGGGCCATGTGTCCACATCACTCCCTCTGCGCCCGCTCTTAGTATCACTGAAAAGTGAGACGTGAGAAAAGAGACGTTAACTGGTGGGACCCCACAATTAAAGCTGCAATTGTTTACCACAGTGAGAACAGCTCTGCCTGCCAACTCCAGCCGCCATCACGTCCCCCTACTGCCGGCTCCCCCCAAGTGTTTATTTAAGCCAACACATTGCTCTGCTAATTGGATAACATTCCATGTGAAAATAGACCTTTTAAAACAACAGCAGCGGCGGCAAATAAAAACAGCTGCAACTGCAGAAGTACAAAGGCACGGTGGGTTTGGGGAAGGGAAAAATTAAAGGCATGTTGCATGGGAAAAAATAAATATTCTGGTTTCTGGGCTGTGAGTCTATTCTCTGCATTCTTTCCCTTCCTTTCTTCCTCCATGACCAGCCTGGTCTGGGTAAAGAGAGAAGAGGTGGCGGTTTCTAAATGGAGTCCTAATGACCATTGGTGGCCGCTCAGCCCATGGGATGGGCACACCTGGATCGGAATCCCCAGGACACCTGCACAGGTAGCATCCTGCTGCCTCTTTGGCCAGGCCATGCCTTGGGCTTGGGAGGGTGGAGGGTGGTACATCAGTGAGTGCTGTTGAGGGCGGCTCAAGGAATGCCCACTCCTCGTTTGGGGGCTGGGAGGAGCTGATTTCATCCTGGGCTCGTTCCCAAGAGATGTTTTAAGGGACAACCTCTTGGCCTTCCTCCAAATTGGCAAGTCCTTTTTCTGGGTGAGGCACTGGGGCCAGGTGAGAAGCAGCGGGTATGGTGGGAAGGGGTCGGGGACTAGTGCAGATCCTGGCACAGAGATGGCACTCAGTTTAAGTGAGTCAATGAATGGAGGGAGGAAGAAATTCCTGAACACAGGGGCTTTGGAATCAGATCTCTCCTGGCTCTGCCAAGTACTGGCTGTACAACCTTGAGCAAGTGACTTCATCCTTTTGAGTATCAGTTTCCCCAACTGTCAAATGGCCTCCTACCACCTATCTTGTAGAGTCCCGTGAGAAATAAAACTTATGTATGCAAATGCCCAGCACCACCTCTGCCAAAGATGGGCTTCCAGAAGCTGATAGTTTTTTATCAACTCAAAGACACTGAGCTTTTAGAATCATCCTAGTGATGATTCCAGAGAACCGTATGGCACTGGTGATATGACAAACAGCCATAAACATAGCATAGACCCAGGCCACCTGGGGGACACCATTGCATTCAGGATGTGCTAGAGTCCTTGACTTCCCTTGTCATTTCCTTCCATTCTCCTTCCCTCATCAACCTTTGTCCCCTACTTCTCTCCACAATGCGCGGGAAGGCTCTTTCAGAAATGCTGGATCATCACACCTGGAGGTTTAGATAACACCAGCACTTTCACAGGGACTGACATTTACTGCCCAGGACACTGGGGGCTGATAAAATGCCCTAGGTTGGGAGAATATGCCAGCTCATCAATCCTGCTTCCTGCAAGTGGGGCTCAGGTCACCAAGGCCTATGACGAGGGCAGACAGCAAGAACCCACCCCCAGTTTGCCAGAGCATCTCAGTACCAGAGCTGGGTCTGGGTTTCCCATCAATTCCTTCGGCTCACAGCAGCTACAGAGCTAGAGCTTAGCAAATGCTCAGAGAAACTGGGGAGGGAGACTGCATATCTCCCGCCCGATTCTGGGGGCTGCTGCATGTGGTGACCATGTCACATACAAAGCCAGAGTGCTCACGGAAGCCCTCTGCTATTATCACCAGTTGCCTGGTTACTCTGAGCTCTGGCACAACAGCCTTTGCAAAGCCTCTCACTGGATTCTCTTTCTGGTTTCAGGGTGTGTGCCCCCAGAAGGGACTCGATGGATCACAGAGTCCCTGAGGATGTGCGAGGTAGGACATGGGTCTCATGGAGAAAAGTCAGAAGCTTTAGCATCCCTTGGTCCAGGGACAATGGAGATGGACATGTGTTCAGGGCCATAGCAGAGCCTGTGGTGTTGAGGGGATGCCTTTAGGAATTTACTGGGCCCCCATGCTTCTATCCTCTGCCAGCAAGTGGATGGACAGGTTGATGCTGGGAAAGAGCAATGAACTGGGAGTCGAGATGCCTGGGTTCAAGCCCCAGTGCCGGCTCCTCCCAGAAACCACTAACTTCTCCATTGCATTCAGCCTCAAGGTTCTACAGTGGCCTTTTACTCCCTCCCTGCCTCTGTCCCTTAATATGTGCCCACACCTTCCATTTTTCCCTCCCCTTCTCCTTTCCTCCCATCTGAGGATGGCTGGGGGCAGATCTTTATCTTCTCTGAGGTCGACATGACAGGTGGTGGGACCCAAGCCCTCGGGGAGGGAGTTGAGTGGGTCAGGGTTAGAGCCTGGGAAGGGTTTCTAAAGGAGGTTTCCTTCCCCCAGGAGCTTCGAAAGGGGGAGGAGTGCGTAGAGGGAGCTTGCCCTAGAGACTGAGGGTCATGGAGCCTCCTCCACCAGCTTGGGGGTCTCACTGATTCCATCTGCTTAGACACAAAAAGATCTCCCTCTTCAAACTCACATCCACCCTCGAGCTAACTAGATATTTACAATATTCAGAATTCTATTCACCAATATGCAGTGTGCACGCTTCTGTGGGTCAGCGGAGAGTGCTAAATGTTCCACTCAGAAGACAATAAAGTTCTTCAGACGGTCCAGGAGGAGAGGAGGAAGAAGGCTTCTGCAGCTTTCCCGGGAAGCAAAAAGAGCAAAGGGATCTTTGCAGGAGATGCGCTCGTGGTGGGCTCGTACTTTCTGGAAGACTAGCTCATTTGGGGGTGGGCAGAGAGGGCCAGAGCTCTGATGCAGTGACAAGGAAGACTGCTGCAAGGATGGGAGGGCCAGAAATAGCCGCCTGTTGGAGGAGAGGGGGCGGAAGAGCCCTCACTGTCCTCGGCTGCCCTTCTCCTGCAGCCCGGATTGGAAGCAGGGAAGGGACGAAGGGGGAGGAGCAGCCACCTCCACAAATCACTAGAGGGCTGTGCTGGGCTTCGGAAATAACATCTGCAGCCTGGCCTCAGGTGCCAAGCTTGAGCCAACACGGCACTAGGTGACGTCCCTCAACGGCATGTACTGCCTTGCCCATGTTTACCTGACAGTCCCCCTTCTATTCTAATGAACCCAAAGGGCAAAACTGCAGTGACCTGGACGTTGCAAAGGGGCTGCTGGAATGTCAAGGCTGGGGACACATACCTGGTCTGATCTCTGGCCCCCAAGTGACACGTCAACTCTGACATCAACCTCTCAGGCTGGACAGAGGCCACTGTGGGGATGGAGGGTTCCCAGGTGAAAGGGCTCTGAGGCCTTTGACCTCTGCTCCTTCCTCACCCCATCTTAGTTTTAGACCATCTCTGTCATCACTGCCATCACTGTCACCCCACTGCCACCGTCCTCCTCCTCCTCCTCCTCCTCGAGTGCGTAGAGGGAGCTTGCCCTAGAGACTGAGGGTCATGGAGCCTCCTCCACCAGCTTGGGGGTCTCACTGATTCCATCTGCTTAGACACAAAAAGATCTCCCTCTTCAAACTCACATCCACCCTCGAGCTAACTAGATATTTACAATATTCAGAATTCTATTCACCAATATGCAGTGTGCACGCTTCTGTGGGTCAGCGGAGAGTGCTAAATGTTCCACTCAGAAGACAATAAAGTTCTTCAGACGGTCCAGGAGGAGAGGAGGAAGAAGGCTTCTGCAGCTTTCCCGGGAAGCAAAAAGAGCAAAGGGATCTTTGCAGGAGATGCGCTCGTGGTGGGCTCGTACTTTCTGGAAGACTAGCTCATTTGGGGGTGGGCAGAGAGGGCCAGAGCTCTGATGCAGTGACAAGGAAGACTGCTGCAAGGATGGGAGGGCCAGAAATAGCCGCCTGTTGGAGGAGAGGGGGCGGAAGAGCCCTCACTGTCCTCGGCTGCCCTTCTCCTGCAGCCCGGATTGGAAGCAGGGAAGGGACGAAGGGGGAGGAGCAGCCACCTCCACAAATCACTAGAGGGCTGTGCTGGGCTTCGGAAATAACATCTGCAGCCTGGCCTCAGGTGCCAAGCTTGAGCCAACACGGCACTAGGTGACGTCCCTCAACGGCATGTACTGCCTTGCCCATGTTTACCTGACAGTCCCCCTTCTATTCTAATGAACCCAAAGGGCAAAACTGCAGTGACCTGGACGTTGCAAAGGGGCTGCTGGAATGTCAAGGCTGGGGACACATACCTGGTCTGATCTCTGGCCCCCAAGTGACACGTCAACTCTGACATCAACCTCTCAGGCTGGACAGAGGCCACTGTGGGGATGGAGGGTTCCCAGGTGAAAGGGCTCTGAGGCCTTTGACCTCTGCTCCTTCCTCACCCCATCTTAGTTTTAGACCATCTCTGTCATCACTGCCATCACTGTCACCCCACTGCCACCGTCCTCCTCCTCCTCCTCCTCCTCCTCACAGTTGACAAACAGCTCACAGGGGCCATGCCCTGCGCTAAGAATGTCACCCTGTCCAAAGCTCCCAAAAACTCTATGAGGAGAATCCTCCAAGCATTTTACAAGGGGGGGATATGAAGCACATAGGAGATACGTGACAGTGTTGGCATTCAAACCCAGGCAGCCTGGCTTTGAAGTCTGTGCTCTTACAAGTAGCCCTTGCACTGGCCTTCACAAGAGACATTTCTTTGGCGTGGGGAGTAAGTTTCCTGTTCCACGTCTACCCAAGTCACGGCTTCACCTGGGAACCTGATATAAAACAGATAACAATAGGGCTGGCTCCGTGCCTCACTTGGGAGAGTGCGGTGCTGGTAGTGCCGAGGCCGCGGGTTCGGATCCTATAGAAGGATGGCCGGTGTGCTCACTGGCTGAGTGTGGTGCAGACCACACTGTGCCGAAGGTTGCGANTCCTCCTCCTCCTCCTCCTCCTCACAGTTGACAAACAGCTCACAGGGGCCATGCCCTGCGCTAAGAATGTCACCCTGTCCAAAGCTCCCAAAAACTCTATGAGGAGAATCCTCCAAGCATTTTACAAGGGGGGGATATGAAGCACATAGGAGATACGTGACAGTGTTGGCATTCAAACCCAGGCAGCCTGGCTTTGAAGTCTGTGCTCTTACAAGTAGCCCTTGCACTGGCCTTCACAAGAGACATTTCTTTGGCGTGGGGAGTAAGTTTCCTGTTCCACGTCTACCCAAGTCACGGCTTCACCTGGGAACCTGATATAAAACAGATAACAATAGGGCTGGCTCCGTGCCTCACTTGGGAGAGTGCGGTGCTGGTAGTGCCGAGGCCGCGGGTTCGGATCCTATAGAAGGATGGCCGGTGTGCTCACTGGCTGAGTGTGGTGCAGACCACACTGTGCCGAAGGTTGCGATCCCCTTACTGGTCAAAAAAAAAAAACAAAAAAAACCCAGAACAGATAATGGTAGACTACACCCTCACTGCCCAATCCCCAGAACCCCGGGGCTCAATGGGACACGGTGAAAGAAACACTGCCCTGCAGCTCTTGTCTCTGTTGACACAGCGTCAGACATGTGCACAGAGCCACGGATCGTGGGATGGCAGAACTGCAGGGACCTGGGCTGGTGTCAGTGAGTATCAAGTGCTCGCTACAGGCCGGGACCAGGATCAGTGTTTCATTTGCATCATCTGCCTTAACCCCGCGATGGTGGGCACAATTATCATTCCTGTTTACAGATGAAGAAACTGAGGTGCAAGGCAGGGCCAGGGGAGGCTGAGCTGCCATCGGTAAGAGTTGTTGCTCTGAACAGCCACCCTCTACTGTATCCCTCCCAGCCAGTGCAGGGCCTAATGCCTGCCCTGCTGTGAGGCTCAAGGCTGTGGGCCTGTCGCATGCAGGGTACTGTCCCTGCTGTCCCTGACTGCAGGCGAGGGACAGGTTGCCAACTGAGAGAAGAAAGCAGCAGATGTCCGGACAAACATGGCCATGTGTCCACAATACAGGCACGTGAGTTCAAGACGCGGTGACAAAATGGCTGGCGAGGCTCTCCAGGGTCCCAGTGTGCCCTCCCTGCCTGTACGTGTTCCCAGGGCCCACAAATGCGACAGCTGTGGCCCTGAGCAGCCACCTTCAGCTCCATGCAGCTGACTCTCCTGTTGGGCCTCTTGCAACACCAACTTGCCAAAGGTCCAAGAAACACTCTGTGCTTTTCTGAAGATGCCTCGTCAGAGGTAGAGGGGATCCCAGCCTTCAATGAGATCTCCTGTGGCTTTATTTTACCCTTGGAAAGGCGGGGCCAAGAGAGGGAAAACAGCACTGTGGGCACAAAGCATGTGGAGGGAGGCCCAGATGATGGTGCCGCTGCCGCACATCTGCTGCTGGGCAGGCGAGGACCCAGCACCCACTGCGAGAGCGGAGCCCTGCTGCGCTGCACCGAGCTGATTGGGAGAAGCTGCCTCGCTTCAAAAACAAAAGGTGTTCTCTCTCTCAGAGGAGCCCAAGGAATTTTTGTACACGTGCTGGAACACAGCAGACCCCGCCTGGACTGCCCTCACATGGAACCAGCACAAACTGGAAGCCCGGCCACAAACGGGAAGGATGAGGGGAAGGCGTTTTCCCACGGCTGCTTTTTGGCTGCCTTTCCCTTCCCTTCCAGGAGGTCTGCCCTGGACCCCCTCCCCGCTTTTCTGCACAGCAGTTCCCACGCCGCCCACTCTGTGGGCCACCTAGACCGAGGCGTTTTCTTTCTGACTGAGAGAGGCTGGGACACCCACCTGCTTTCCCAGTTTGTGTCCCAGGCTCCTACACATGTGCAGCTGGGATGAGGGACAGGCCAGTAACTCCGTCCTCCAAACACAAAACTCTTGGAGGGTCTTTTCCTCCAAGGATGCTGTGCAAATTGGCAGGGTCAGGGAAAATAAAGAGGAAAACTGCACGGGGTGGTGACACCCCCACATTTAAGAGGTCCTCCCTGCTTCTCCTACAAAGGGTCCAGAAAGGAGAGGCCTGGTGGGCGGGGAAGGGGCTGTGGTCTCACCTTCGCATCCTGCTTGGTGAGGAAGTCCACGAAGCCGAACCCTCTGTGTGTGCCTGGCCCGGTCATCTTCTTTGGCAAGCGGACTGTCTTCAGCTCCCCAAAGGTGCTAGGGACAAAAGGTAAAACCAGGGTGTTTAAGAACTGAGGCCCACAAAGGGGGCAGGACCAATTCTCACATGCTAATCCCTTCCGGTTATCAGAGAGAAGTGTTCACAGGTATACACACACACACACACAACGTGCACACTCGTGTCCGCTCCCCACCCGCCAGCATGTGTTCCTCCAGGCCCCAGCCATTGAGCCGGGCAGGGAGGGAACAGTCTGTTTGGAGGTGCTAGGGAATTTCTGACTCCTCTCTGACTAGCTGGAGGCTCTGGCACCCCTGTCCCCCCACTCCCTGTGGGAGTAACTCTTTGCAGGAGGACTTGGCCTGGTACACGCATGGCCAGCTGGGGAGGCCCGAGCCAGGGTGAGGGGCTGCTCATGTGCGGGGGCTGGGATTCCAGACTCTGCGTCAGCAGAGTCTCCTGACCTTTCAAATCGGCCTCCACGTCTGAGCTGGGCACACGGCGCCCCCACGTTGAGCACACAGGACAGAGCCCTTTCTCTCAGACCGTGACGTTTCTTCAGTGCTCAGTGCTTGAATGACACATGTGACTCCCTCTACACCCACTTCCCTCCTTGCCAAGCTTGTGTTCTGATATCTGATAAGCCCAAGTCAGCCAAAGCTCTGGAGAAGAAAATGGCTTGCTCCTCCTGACAGGGATCAAACAGGCAAACATAGCCTCGGGCCATCCCCCCGTCCCCTCCTCTCCTCTCCTCTTGGCTTAAACTGGGAGAAATTCTACGACAAAAGGATCAGGATTTCTCAGGTCTTCTCTTGCCTTCCTGTCTCATTCCCCACCCCCCCGATCCCTTCCTCATGTCCATTTATCAAATATATACACACAAATTGCTGCCGATAAATATTTAATGTGCACGGCATCTGAAGAGAGGTATTATTTTATTTGAAAATCTACACATACTTGCGGCCACCTGGACACACACACATACACATAACAGTCTAGGATGCTTCAGGGCCAAAGACCGATTGGGTGAAAAACACAGTAAAGGCTGTAAGCTCTCGTGAAATGATATAAGCTAAATCCGAGGCGTTAACCCACGGCCCTGCCAGCATGACCAGGCATCTGCCAGCCCAATTTCCGAAGGCAGGACAGTGTGTAAATGTGGCATTATGAATCTTCAAAATGAGTCTGCACGCCTCCTCCAAGCGCTCTCCAGCAGCTCCACACTCCCCATCAGGAGCCTCCTCTGTGCAGGCGACAAGGAACTGAAGCTGGTGACAAGGACAGCCTCCTAGGGAGGGGAAGGGAGGAGGACATGGGGAATGGATCCCTGGCAGTCTTCCCTGCTGTGAGGAGACTCGTGGCAGATTCAGAATGGGACAGACTTGGGGACCAGAGGCTGGGCAGGTGGGGACAGGAAGGTGAGTTGAGCAAGCTGAGAGGAGTCAAGCCTGCAAACCCGGCTTTCTTCTGCCATCTAAAGGCCAATGCATCCCACGACAGACATGCTGCCTTCCTTCTCTGCATCAAAGCCCCCCTGCCCCTGTTGAGGGCAGGGGATGGACAAATTTTCTTGTAGGCTCATTTAGATAAATGGTTCTTTGGCTCCAAGTTCTTCAGAGAGCCATTGATTGGGACTATGGGGATGGCATTTGATGGCCTTGAGGACCAGAGTTTGAGAGCACTCAGACCTGGATGAGAAGGCTGAGGGCATAGGGAGGCCCATGCCGGGTGCTGTGTCTGCATGGTCACAGACAGCCTGTGGTCATGCTGGTTCCTCCACCTGGCTCCATCCCTGCCCTGGCTTCCAGGTTCCATCAGGTCTTGGCTTAACTGCACTAGTTCCGAGCAGCCTTTCCCCATGTCCCCATAGCTGGGTTGGATGCCAGCACCAGCAATGTCATAGCTCACTGTGTGCCCCAACTGGGGCACCATGGGTGAACGCCTGTTTACCTCTCTGCCTTCCTGCAACAGTAGAAACCACACCTGTCCTGCTCATCACTAGATCTGCAGCAATAAGCCCAGTTCCTGGTTCAGAGTGGATGCCTGCAGACATTTTTGGAATGAAACAAAAGCAGACAGTAGCCCTGGAAGGTGGACATTACCACTGGTAAATTACACCTACCCTCCGAGGGAAGTGATGAGGATGCAATGAAATCGGCCACGGGGTGAATACAAATAGCAAAAATGTTACCATTAGTCTTATCATCTCCATTTTATAGATGAAGAAACTGAGGCTCAGGGAGGAAGTGGATCTTGCTGTAAGTGGTAGGTTTAGAATGTGAATCCAGGCATGTCTGATGTTAAGCCTGATCTTTCTCTTTCTGCCGCACAATGTATCAACCCCCTTCAATCATCTGGATGGAGACTGGCCACTTTCAGGACCTGTGGCCTCTTTCTTCTTGAGGCTTGGCCAGGTCTAGGGTGAAGCAAGAAGCCCACGTGTGGGGGTGGTTAGGAAAGCCCTGTGTGGACTCCCAGGGGTCAAGTGACTTAAAAAGACTTCAGGCCAAGGGAGGTAGACTGAGTCCTGGTTCTTTCTACCCACACTGTGCAACCCCCCGACTTCTGCCTACAAAGGCTACAATCTCCTGTCCTTGATGGTCTCAACGACCTCTGCCCAGATTTCTTAGCCCTGTCTAGTTTCTGGTGAGCCACGCTCTGTGTGTGTGTGTGTGTGTGTGTGTGTGTGTGTGTGCGCACACACATGAAAGGGTGTGGGGGGGGCGGGGAGTGAGAGAGAGAGACTGTGGAGGTTAATTCCTTCCTCTCTGCAGCACATTGCAAGCTGTGGATGCTCTGTGCATGGTAAGCAGCTACGGGTCCGGAGAAAGGCAAGGAAAATAATTAGAAGGCAGAGAAAAAAGCTGGTGAGGAGAGGCTGAAGGAGCCATGCCTATGTGGCCTGCAGAAGTGGCATTTGAGAGCTCAGCACGGGGAGCTGTGACAGAGGAGCACCCTGGATCCACCATGGACGTGGGCAGGTATCTGGGAGCTGGGGATCCTGTCCTAGGCAGCTAGGGGCCTTGGGGAAGTCACAGTCCTGATCTGGGCTTTCCAGACAGACATCTGTGTGACAAATGAAATGCTGTGCCCAAGACCCTAGCAGCATCAAAACTCCCATTATTCTCCAGGGAGTCAGGAGAATGGTCACAGTGAGCAAGTTTCTTTTTTCCTTCTAGGAACAGGACAAGAGAGAGCCGGGGCTTATGGAGGAGCTGGAGAATTAGGGTTAGATCTTAGAAGGGACTTCTCAAGGTCTGTGGACACTTCCTGAAATGAATGGCTGAGGCTTCAAGACACCATCATTGATGCTGTCACCACAGCTACCAGTGAGTGCCTGCAAAGTGCTAGCTCTTTTCAATACATCATTTCCAGGTGTAACAACAGCTGGGAGACAACAGCATTACTGCCTGTTTTACAGATGAGAAAACCAAGGACCAGAGAGAAGTGACTTGCGCACCTCCCACAGCCTTGGGACTCAAAACCTAGGCAAGCTCCTTCTCATACCAGCTGCTTCTCCCAGCCAAGAACAATGATGGGCCGGTGAATGGCTCCTGCTGCTTGTATAACTGGGGGATCATAGAAGGCCAATACTAATGATCTCAGAGAGATACTAAAAGAGAATTAAAAAGGAAAAAAAAAGGTTGGGGGAGAAAAAAATCGATGAAGTACCTTTAGCTCCTTGGAGATAAGCGATATATAAATACCAGCCATTATTAAGGTTCTTATCTGATGGCAACGTCTACAGACCCATTTTTAAGAGTGGCTTTGGAAGGGAGTTCTGCGTGAACCCTCATCTCCTGGGAGCTTGGGCCACTGTTGGGGTGACGCTGGGCAGGGCCACCAAGGGCCAGAGAGGGAGGAAAATCAGAGGGCACCCAGGAACTCCTCCCCAAGCCCAGACCCTGCCGCTTGGGGAAGGAGATGCACGTGCTCCCCACTGTGTAGATAATAGAAACCACAAAATAGCAATTACTGTATCAGAAGCTGTGAATAAAGAGGACATACCCGGCTTTTAAACATGGCCCTCCTTCCCTCCCCCACCATGCTCACACTTTGGTAACAAACTCACACCTCACTTTTCCAATTATTTCATTCACCTCGGGTTCACCAATTACTCCCCCACCTTGCAGCCCCACCCCCTCCGCCATGCTGGGAGCCCATGATTGGTGGCGGGTTTGGGGTTTCCAACAATGGAGTTTGCTGTCACGTTTCTAATTTCTTCTGAGGTGTGTCAGGGTTGGGGGGGCGGGGGGATGCGGTGCCGAGGTGTTGAGGGAGGCAAGTCCATTATGCTCAGCTCTCATAAACAAGTTGGGGTATGCAAATCGTGTTTGCACACAGGCCTGAAGGCAGACACAATACGTGTGTTTGCCCTGCATGCATGCGTGTGTGCGGGTGAGGCTTTCTTCCTCTGTGCAAGCTGCAAGCCCCTGCCTGGCCCTGCTGTAGCCCTGGCTGGGGGCTGCTTCTGGAAAGGGGTGAATTGTCCTATGTCTTTCTCCCCTGATTGTAGTGATGACTCAGGATGAAGGAAGTGAGAGGAAAGGTGAGGGGTAGCAAAAGAGAACCTTCTAGAGATGCCGAGCGTAACAGCTAGATGTGCAGCTGCTCTGGTGCCTGGGTTTTGGGGCTTAGTGGACAAACCACGAACCCAGCCTAACCCCCAGCCTGCACGCTGACAACAAGCTGGGGGCGGGGGGGTGGTGTCGGACACATCCTGAGGAACCTAGGCCCCTCTGCTCCCAGAACAGAAGCCTTACCGCTCTCCATTTGGATCTGCTGGAAGAACCAGAATCCCAGCAGAGGTCTGTTGGCCTGACTTCTCCTCACCTGTGCTCAAGGCACTGCTGAGAAGAAAAGTCTGCTGCCACCCAAGGGACCCAGAGTCGGAACCATGGTGTGATCTGAACAAGATGAAGGCATGGTTTTATGATAAGAATAAACCACAGGCTTCTGGTCCTTCTAGAGGTAAGAAAAACTGGCTAAATCTCCTGGATTAAAAAGCCTTTCAAATATACCACCACCACCAATTTTCTAACACACATTACACATACACACACACAACACGTCCATCCCTTCACCCAGCACTTCAGTGATTATGTGCCCTGCAGTGTGTTAAGTACCTGGTGTACATGAACTCGGAAGACCTTTAGAGCCAGGCAATGTCATTACCATTTTCTAAATGGAGAAACCTAAGGCTCATAGAAGTGCTATGATTTCTCTGAGGTCACGTGCTATAGTGGATTGAATTATGTCCTCCCAAAGCTCACTGAAGCTTGAATTGTGTCCCCCAAGTTTTATGTATTAGAAACTTGGCCCCCACTGTGACTGTTAAGAGGGTGGGAAATCCTATTACGGTAATTAAAAGGTGGAGCCTTGAAGAGGTGATTGGATTGTAGGATGATGCAGCAGTGAATGGATTAAAAATGGTGGTCAGGGGTGTGTTTCTGAGGGCTTTAAAAGAAGAGGAGAGTCTGTCTCTCTCTCTTGCTCTCATTATGTTCCACCACTTCACAGTGTGATGATACCCTGCGTTGCTGAAGTCACCACCAAGATCCTCACCAGATATATTCTTTGGACTTCCGAGCCTCTGAAACTGTAAGCAATAAACTTAATTTTCTTACAAGTACCTGGTTCCGTGTATTTTGTTATAAGCAACAGAAACAGACTGACAGACTGGGCAAGTCCTTACCTACCACAAGGGATGAAGTAATTTACCCAAGGTCCCCCAGGTGGTAACAAGCTGAGCTGTACTCAGAGTGGCCAGTTTGACCCTCCAGATTGTGCTTTGGCTCAGTGAGAGTTTACATGGGTTGCCTGTCTATCAATAATCAGCCAGAGGCCCCCTGTGTGCAAGGTGTTAGAGGGAGTCAGGCATTAACCTAGTTCCCAGGGACCCCTGCCCTGGTTGGAAGGGCATGAGAAGTATCTTAGCTCGCAGGCAGGCAGTAAGCCCCCTTCTTCAGACACACAGAGGACTCTGGGATGAAATTATTATTATTATTTTTGTCTTTTTGTCATTTTCCGTGTCCGGCAACGGATCGCAACCCTCAGTGTTGCCCCCGCACCGGACCGCGGACCGGCAACGGGACTACAACCCTCGGCGCTGCTCCCGCGCCTCGCTCAGCCAGTGAGCGGGAACCGGTCCGTATGTGGGATCCGAACCCTCGGGCGGGAGCACCGCCGCGCTTCCCAAGCGGCGCTTGCTCAGTTATTTACCAAGGGGCTAGTGCCCAGACAGCACATTTGGAATCATGTCCTGGTTGGTAGGAAGGAGACAACATCAGCCCCTCCACAGACAGCCCTGGCCAAGGTGCAGAGATGAGCTGAAAGATGTTTCCACTCCCACAGAGGTTATGTTGATGATTGTGTACAAACTGCAGGGTCAAGCTCACTCTGCACAAGGGGCAACGTCTTTGGGAATCATTTAATGGAGCCATATTTAGGTGTGGAGTTTCTTCCTCTTTTGTTCTCTTTAAAATAGAGCCTTTTAGACTGAACTTTCCCAATTACTCACCACTCATCATGGTGAGAGCTGGATGTAGAAAGTTTACCTTATCGTCATCACTGCAATATTCCCTTTTCATTTTTGCCTCTTGGAGGCTGAAAAATGGCCTGGTTTCCAAGAAAGTGAGAAAAGAGGCGCAGAGGACAGCATTTAGTTTTTCTCAATAGTCTTTCATGGCGTCCCTTCCAGGCAAGCATGACCCTCTCGTTTTCTAGATGAGAAATCCCAGGGATGAGCAGTTAAATGGTGTCTCTGAATCAGTTGGGGTCTGTGTTCCAGATGGAACCCACAGACTGCCCTGAAAAGCTCTGGAGGGGACCTGGAACTGGCACATGGAGTCTCCTGGCCTGACTCGGCCCCTCACTGGCTAGGTGACCCCGGGACAGTCATTTCCAGGCAATATTCCTCCCTGGACCAGCAGCATCAGTATCACTGGGAGCTTGTCACAAATGCAGAGTGTCACCCCTTGCTCGTGCCACCTGGTCCTTCTGAATCAGAAGCTCTGGGGTTGTGACACTCTCCAGGTGAGTTTGAGCCTGCTCAAAGTGGAGGCCCAATGCTCCACTAGAGGGGGCCACGGCCACTCAGCCCGTTTAAATGGCTATGTGGACATCTGGGCCCAGGACCGATGCATCTTCCTCATCTTCCCAAGAAACCTGCAATCCAGATTCTTTTAAGAAGTGAGATTTTTAAATATTGGTAGCAGCCAGCCAGAAATTAAAAAATATATTGGTAACAAAGTCAAAACATTTTACACACCATGTCACCAAATACAACAGGTGCAGCTTCTGGGCCGCCGTGCAGCACCCTCCACATCTACATTCAGTTCTGATCTGGTTCTAAGACATTGTAAGGGCTGGTCTATTTCCAAAATGATGGACTTCCCTTACACCTGCTTATTACTCAACACTGGGTCCTGGGGCAGGCAGCAGGGCCTTTGTGATCTCTCTCCTGGCTCCTGCGGCCCGCCGACCCTCTTGGTCGTTTATGTTCACATATTGCTGCCTTTGCAGGATTCTAAGCTCCTTGATGACAGAGTCTTGCCACCCGACTTGCTGCACAGAGTCCTCAGCTGTGGACACATTTGTGGCTACACTTGCTCTTAATGAATCGCCCCTCACCATTCTCCAGTACTCAGATCTAAATGTGAAGTGTGGTAGGAATTTTAACATGACTTGTCATTCTGGTACTATGGATCCTGCATGCACCCAACAAATATTTCCAGAGCACATCCCGTGTGCAGGCACCCAGCTCTGCGTTGGGAAAGCCCAGTGGACCAGACATGCTCTGGCCTCCACAGGGTGCTGATTTTAAGCAAGTGATTTTCATTTCTCCCCGCTCCCCCTGGTTGGTACACACCCTCAGTAAGATAGTTTTGAGCACGCATCCTCAATATATGCACACTTTTAATTTACAAATTATATATGCATGTACTGCTGTTTCACTGCCTGTGTACATCTTTAAATATTTAAAAATGAGAAAATTTAAAAGGATGAGATCAAACCTAAATAGAAATGGAAATTCTAATATTTTCTTCCTGCTCCAGCAACTGACTATCGTAGGCACTTTTTAGAGCCACTCTCTTTATTTGAGGGCACAGAATGGACCAGGCATTGTACTAAGTATATTCCACATATATGTACTCTCACGTCATCCTCAGCAATCCTATGAAGCAGGGATTGTGAGCCCATTTTACATGTGGAGAAACTCAGGCTCAGGCTGCTTAAGGTATTTGCCAAAATGTACAGAGCTATTAAACGGTGAGTCAAGATTCATACCTAGGCCTGATGAAACTCCAAAGCCCATGCTCCTACCTGCTGTGTTGCCTTGCACTAGAAAGGGTAAATCTATGCCTGACTGAAAAATGGAAGAAGCAATTAAAGACTGAACACTGATGAACCTTAGTATAGTCCTCAGGCAGAAAGTATCATACAAACAGAATTTTTAAAATGGGAGATAATTCTAGGCCTGATGAAACTCCAAAGCCCATGCTCCTACCTGCTGTGTTGCCTTGCACTAGAAAGGGTAAATCTATGCGTGACTGAAAAATGGAAGAAGCAATTAAAGACTGAACACTGATGAAACTTAGTATAGTCCTCAGGCAGAAAGTATCATACAAACAGAATTTTTAAAATGGGAGATAATTTTTTTAAAATGGTGTTTCTCAAACTTGTCCTGAAAGATGTCAAGAGGTACTGTGTAGGGTGGCTTCTGGAATTAAAGAAGTTTGAGTGACAATTGGTTACACAGAGTTCAGCAAGCTTCTCTTCTGCACACTGTGTCAGTGCCTTTAAGATGTTAGGCACATGGGGATCTATCTAGAACACTGAGAGAGAAGACACAGTGTTTCTCAAACTCATTTGGTCATTGAGTCCTCCTCTCCACGCCAAACAAGAAAACCTATTAGCATCTCTCAGGACACCAATATTGCAGGGTCGCAATTTGGGAGGTGGGAAAGAAATCAGGCAGTCATTTTGGAAGGTCTGAGCATCATACATATTAAGGCAAAAGGCATTTATCTTTAGTTAACAATTCAGGTAAAACCTCACATTTGCCTGTGACTATGCAAAGTGGGGAACTTCTGACAGTGGGGGACTGAGTTTCAGCATCACCGAAAGAACCTAAGTTTGGAATAAGACCCAGGTTCGGCCCTGCACCTGCTGCCCGCTTTCTGAGGCTCAGTTTTGTCGCCTCTATAACGGGAAATGTTAAATCCGTGGTTCCTGGCATGTGCTCGGAACTGAACGAATGGACGCTGTTGTTAGTAATGCCTTCGTCCATTAAAAGAATCTGTATTGGTGCCAGTCAAGTGATACCTGCCACGCCCCATGGTGTTTCAGGTTGAAGCTGAGAAAGAGCAGGCTGGGCAAGTCTTACCCCTCTAGCAGACCCCAGTGGTTTCCAGCAAAGGGCTAAGATAACAGAGGGATCTAAGCAGGAGAGACATGATTTTGAGATTTTTGGAGTCCTGAAAAAAGAAGCATTTTTCCATCTTATCCACATGTCCTACTAGTTTTACAAGAAAATTGGTAGAATTTGTCCCCAGGGAGACATATCTCAGGCAGATGCAGGCACCTCTGCCTTCCCTTGCTCAGCCCACTGGAACAGCTCGTGTTCCCTCTTCCTCTCGGAAGGAGAGAACAGAGATGTGACCTCTGGCCTGGGGCGCACATTCTGGTCAGTTTCACCCCTCTGCTGGAGTGAGTTAATGAAATAACAGCAGACGCTCTCCCCCACTCTCTCCCCCTCTGGTCTTCAGCTACCTCAAGAACAGCTAATCCCATTACAAGAAAATAAAGTGGATAATTCAGGCTAATGAAATCGTTACAAGAATGTGGCCAGCCAGAGGTGGACATTCAGAACCAATTTAACACCCTTTGGTGTCATTATCCTTGGTATAGGAAATGTTTGAAAAGAGGAAGGACAAAAATTAAAGAGAAAAAAAAAAAGTACCCACCCTCTTCATTGTTAGCTTAAAGCTGGCTAAGGAATGAACCTGCTACCTATCTCCTGTTTGTGATTATCAACGCTGTGCCCGGTATCTCCACACTAATTCCAGAAACCACGAAAAGAGGTGAAGAAAATCCAGGAAGTCACCAGCATGGTTAGAACCGTGTCTAACTTGACACCACTTGCTGTGCCCATCTCTGCTGCTGCTCTAAGAAGGACCACTACGAGGTGAACTCCTGGGCCACCAGTTCTGCTCCACATCACCTGAATTCAGAAACGTCTCACACTGGATTAAACTGTCCATGGGGTCTCTACAAAGCAGGGGTTCCAGCAACCTGGAAGGCTGCAGGTGGGAACCACGTTGGTAGAGAGGCAAGAGAAGATGAAGTGAGCTCCCTTGTAAAACAAAGCAGGCAGCTGGACCCACAGTCTCAGGGTGAGCCCAGGGTGCCCAGCAGGGAGCCACCCGCTGCCACTGGCCCAGCCCTCTTCATGAGGCCCGCTGCCTGGGTCAGGGCCTCTCAACGTCTCAGCGCCTGCTGTCTGCACACAGTGCCCTTTCCTTCCCCTGCCACATCTTGTGCACGCAGAGAAAGGTCCCTATCAGTTCCATTTCTTTTGGATCCATTTCAGTCCTCAGAACCTTAATGAAGACTGTACATCATGAATTTAGATTATCTTGAATTGAACTGCATCTGCCCTACTCTGTTCTCTCAAACTAGTCATGGTCCATTCTAACTCCTCAAGCTAAGGGCACAAATCTTCCAATGATCTAGATCCTTCTAAGTAGGGCATGTGGAGGGCAGGTGGACGAGAATAAGAAGATATGAAGGGGAAAATAGACAAGCAAGATCTTACATGTACACGGAGAACTTGTGCTGAGCTTGTAGGCTTTTGTAGGGATCATAAGGGGCACATGTGGACAGATAGAATTTTCCAGTCACTGGGGGTTTGGAAAACTCTCAACTTATGGTCTCCTCATTAAGAGCACCAAGCAGCAGCCCATAATCACCAATGCCATCCTCCACTTACTGATCAAGAGAGAGGCATCCTGGGAGATGTGAGATTCACAACATAGTAGCTTGTGGCTGGTGGGGTGCTGACCTCTCTGGAGGAGCCCAAGGCGACACACCTCAACATCCAGATAATTCTATGTGGTTTCCCGAGAGCATCTCTATGAAAGGGATCCTCTGATGGTGGTAAGTGCTCCCTGCATGGTTCAGGGAACTGGAACCCCCTGGGAAGCATGAATGGTACGTAAACTGCTGCCACCACTTAGGGAACAGGACAGAGACTCAGGGGATAAGGGGCTTAGAGCAAAGCAAGTCATGTGCCGTCAACACCATGTAGCTCCTGTACAAGGAGATGTCATCGCTCACTCTTCTAGAATCCAGAGAATTCAGAATGAAGAACAGTCCCCTTGGCAAACAAAACAATGCATGAAGCACACACACTGAGCATGTGTTTGCTGGCCCCTCCCAGAGGAAAGCCTATTTACTTTCACTTTATTTTACTTTACAAACTTGCTGATCTAATTTCTCATCACAGAGCAGCTGAGAAAGGAGAAAGGGTTAATAGTGGCAAGCTCCTAAAAGGCTTCAAAAGTGATAATTGACAGCCACAGATTAGACTAGGGATATGCACATTTTTTCTATAAAGGTCAGATCATAAATATTTTTGTCTTTGCAACTACTAAACTCTGCCTCTGTAGCATAAAAGCAGCCATAGACAATATGTAAATGAATAGGTGTGGCTGTGTGACAATACAACTTTATTCATAAAAACAGGTAGCTGGCACATGAGCCTTAGTTTCCTGATTCCTGGAATAGACCAAAAATATCAAAACATGATATTAAAATAACTGGAAAAGCACAGTAGCCCAGGGCTATCTGGTACAAGAGCAAAGAGCAGACAGACCTCAACTGCCCCGATCAGACCAGAGCCTGGGCTTGGCGTCCCTTGTACAGATTAGGACAAGTCATTGTGTGTTTCAGGAAGATTTCTACTGAATGGCCAACACTTTCAGAGAGGATTGATGCTTAAAGGCAGAGGGTAGTAAAGTCACTCAATGGGGAAAGCCCTCCTTTCTCAGTGGTGTGAGAAGTGAGTCGTGCTGTGCAGCTGACAAGCTGAACTATGTGTGTCTGCACCTACTGGTGAGTGCTGGACCCTGAAGAGCCAACAGCCAGACATCACTATCAGCCTAGAGACCTACCCAGCACAGAGGCAAATAAATGGTCCTATAAGCCAAGTTGTGGTTCCACTAGTCTGTGAGAGGAACAGCCACCTCAAAGGCTCAAGTCTCACAGGTCTCAAAGTCTGCACAAGACTTGGATTTACTGTCACCTGTTTCATCCTTCCTCCTTGATACTGTCTGACTACATTCTGCTGTGCCTTTTTTCCCTCTATTTGTTTATGGTCTGTTTCCCCTGCTGTACCACTGAATGGCCAGTGCCCAGAACAGTGCCAACAGTGCCTGGCATGCAGCAGGTGCCCAGTAAAAAAACATCTGTTGACTGCTGATTGATCGAGTTATTAATGGACGTTTGTCTTTTCCTGGCTTTTCTGTTTTCTGGCCCCTCTCACGACTAAGTCCTCAATAGCAGAGATAGGAAAGAGGAAGTGGGGAGGGCAGTGGCATTTGCCAAGCGCCTGCCATGAGGCAGACACTGAGTGGGAGGCTTTATGTTTGCTGCTACCCTTCATACCTGGAGCAACCCCAAGGGGCGGTGGCACTCCCAGGGTGCATAGGAGACGCTGAGATGAGGTCTTATCTCAGGCCACGGGGCTTGCATTCTGGTCTGACTGTGGAGTTCTCACTTCCTACCTTGCCACGCTTTGCTCCACTCTGGGCCAAGTAACCAACTTCTGCCCTCCTCAGGCTCCAGTGGGAGCCCACCAGCCACTGGGAAGCCACCAGGCAGATGACGACGGAGGAAGAGGCCGAGGAGACGGTGACAGATATGAAGAGCTCAGCATTCTAGAGAGTTCTGACACGTGCCATTAAGAAGCACATTCCAGACCCCCAACGGTACTAGAAGGCCCACTACCTATGCTCCCCACCCTCTTGGCAAGAGTCCCAAGCATCCACCTGGCCCAGCTCATGGTTGGGAAGAGGCAGAGTGTATGGTTACCGTGTCTCCCTGGGAAGTCACAGCTGGGAGGTGACCAATTTCCCAGTCCAATGGGGTGCATCCCACCCTCTTGGCAAGAGTCCCAAGCATCCACCTGGCCCAGCTCATGGTTGGGAAGAGGCAGAGTGTATGGTCACCGTGTCTCCCTGGGAAGTCACAGCTGGGAGGTGACCAATTTCCCAGTCCAATGGGGTGCAGACTGGGTGGTACTTCAGATAACCGAGCAGCCTCCAGATCCGAACTTCCAAAGAAAACCAGGCCTATTGTTGCCAGGGGATAAGAGCCAAGGCACCTCTGCAGAAGATGCACAGTGCAGCCCATTCAATGGAAGGCCTTGGAGGCCCTCCCAGGGGCATGCCTAGGGACAGACAGCGCAGGAGTTGGTGACTGATGCTGCTGAGCCTGCCAGTGCACAGAGAGAAGAGAGTGGCTCACCATGGCTGGGACAAATATTATTTTTAAAAGTCTGGTAAAGAAAACAACAATAAAACAACTTGTGCTCAGGATGGCGGGAGAGTTTTCAGATGGAGGG
>NW_007727582.1:310733-318703 GCF_000696425.1 Galeopterus variegatus | reverse complement strand
ACAGACAGCGCAGGAGTTGGTGACTGATGCTGCTGAGCCTGCCAGTGCACAGAGAGAAGAGAGTGGCTCACCATGGCTGGGACAAATATTATTTTTAAAAGTCTGGGAAAGAAAACAACAATAAAACAACTTGTGCTCAGGATGGCGGGAGAGTTTTCAGATGGAGGGAAAGGCTGAAATGGATTTGTGAGGTGGACCATTTGTTTGGGGCCAAATAAACCAACACAGAACTCAATTCGATTAGAAAAGGGGAAGGGAGTTTGGAATTGGATGGTCCATCAGATGCCAAGAGCCACGGGGGTCTAACTCGGGTCTGCGCATGGCCTGGAGTCTGGAACAGAGACGAACGGGCTCTGGAGGCTGGCTCCCGGCAGATGACACTAGGGAGTTGGTATGTAAAGGCGGAAGCCAGGTGGGCACTGCTGCTGAGAGTATTTGTGTGTGAAAGGTGGGGGGCTCTTTTCCTGATAAGAAACCCAATTAGGGGCCAGATGGGCTTGGGGTATGGGAAAACCAAGGAGCCTGAGGCAGAAATGAAGAGAAAAAGGAGAAAAACCAGCAGTCACGAAGGAAGGAAGGGACCCCTTCTGCATCACCACTGTCTATCTCACAAGCATGTTAAAGAGTATCATTTGCAAAGTTTGCACGGAGGGAAAAGTAAATTAGCGTGTCTCTGGCGATGCGCATAGCCCTGGATGGGCTTTCTTACCCCCACTCCTCTCCACTCACAGGAGAGGGGCTGTGCCTACCCCGTCCTCCCCTCCCCTCCTCCTCAGTTCCATTTGGAAGACAGAGAAGTGTGGACACAGCTTTTCTGAGGCTCGGAAACTGTTCTAGCAGGCCTTTGGTGCGCCTTCAGGTGCGGGTGGGGTGGGGAATGATCAAGAAAAATAATCAAAGGTTTTCATGGTCTCCTGGGGCAGGGTGGGAGATAATTAAAACCAGGCTCAGTTTCTCTGGCTGTTTCTGTGAAACAAATTCTGTCTGGATCAGATGTGGTGTTTCTGACCCCCTGGTGGGGGGCTGCTCTTCCAACAGCAGAGATGAGTTTGCCACCCATGTTGGGAGTGGCCCCCACACAAACTGGGAGAGATTGGCATAGATGGGGTGTGGGGTCATGAGTGCGAGCCTGGGGGGTCTAGCTTCCTCTGCTGCTTATGATGAGCCTGTCTCCTCTGCTCCACCTCAGCTTGCCCATCTGCAACATGGGGATAACGGGCCCCACACTTAATGGAGTTGTGGTAAAGATTGAACGAGATTGTGAGTCTGAAGCACTTAACACAGACCTGGTCCCCTACTGAGCACTCAGTAAGAAATAAAATGGGCAAATGAATGAGCAAATGATGGAATGAATGTAGGGACTGCATGCGGGGCAGGTTAAGGATAACCCTCTGGATGAAGTTTTGGACATCTGTGTTCTCTCCTGGTCTCGGAGCCAGTGCAGAGTACTGGGCCAGGACTGGGATTCCAATTCACAGATGAAGAAACAGAAGGAGCTTGCCCCTGTCTACCTGCAAAATGCCAAGTGTCTGAGATGGGACTTGGAGCCCAAGACCAATGCCCCATGCCCCCCGTGGGATGCCCTGTGGCCATGAGGATGCTCTGCCTGCTTCACCTTCTCCAACTCAAAACAGGGAAGCTGCCTGGGTGTGGTTTGTACACTGGAATTCTGGGAGTGATTTCCCTTGAAACAGGTTTCCACTGGGGAGAGAACCACCCCCACCGCCACCCCCCAATGCCAGTGACCATCAGTGATTGCGAACCACGAAAACCCACAGGTCGAAACTATGGTGTTGCAGCAGGAACTTTTACTGACAGTGTATTGAGGGTGGGGCCAGTTACTGCATGGGGCCATTACTTGCTCACCAAATGTCCATGGTTCCCCAACCGGCTCCAGACCCCAGAGGTAGATGGACTTCGGTGGAGCATGGCCTACGAAGTGGGAGCAGAAGCCTGGGCATGGCTCTGTGGCTCTTTCCTCCCCTGCCACAATGGATCTTAGGGCCCTGAGTGACTCTGTGGAGCACAGCCCTCCACTGACCCCTACAGGATGTGCACATCTCCTGCAGTCATGATAAGTTCTAAGGTCTGGGGCTGAGCTGTTACTGCAGCATATCTACTCCACCCTGACTAATAGGTATAGAAAAGGAAGCACCCGTGGGAGAGACGGTGATGGCTGTGAGCAGGCAGCAGTCAAAGCAGCTGAAATGCAAAAGGACAGAAGCTCTAAGAAGAGTGGCACCTGGGATGAGCTCATGCAGGTCGAGCTTCAGAATCCATGCAATTATGAAGCACCTACAATTGTTTGGAAAGCACAGCTAAAAGAGGCTTAGCTCCCGCTCTCTACTGTCCTTTATCACTGGGACAGTGATTTCCATTTTAGATGATAATGAGAAGAAAGAAGGAAAAAGTAACTGGTTCTTTTAGACCAGGGGTTGGCAAATCATGGCCCACACACCAAATCTGGCCTGCTAAATATTTTGGGTGAATAAAATTTTACTGGAAACAGCTACACACATTCCCTTATGTCTTGTCTATGGCTGCTTTCAAATTACAAGGGCAGAGTTGAGTATCTGTGATAGAGACTGTATGGCCCACAAAGCTGAAAAAATTTACTCTGTGGCCCTTTACAGAAAGATTGGCCACCCCTGTTCTAGACCAATCTCATCACCACCCAAACCCCACTCCACCTGGAGGTATCCCACCATCACAGTCCCCAGCTCAGGGTCACCTACCTGCACTGTTACATCCTAATCATTTCACCCTGAAAACCAGGTGTCTTCACCGCCCCACTCCCTGCGTTATTTGTTTTCCTTAATCAAGTACTTACGGGGGGGGGGCACTTTTTAAGAGGCTGTGAGAAGATCTGAGTCAATTGGTAATTAGGAAGGTTTGCAAAAAGCCTCATTAGGCCTCTCCACCTTGCTCTCCTAATGTGCCATTTACCTGAGGGGGCCTTAATGAGGGATGGTTTCCAGGGAACTTGCCATGGCAGACGGCTGAACCTGACATTGGCCACAGCAGTCCCCAGCCCAGCCCTTCTCTGCAGCGACTGGGAGAAGGGAAGACCTACCACCACCCTGCCCTGGGAGTGGCAAGACACGGTGCCCAGGAGGAAGAGGGTGCTCTCCTTCCCCCTGACACCCCCCCTCAACAAACATACCAGAGACACAGACACAGACACACACACACACACACACACACACCCCAAAATATACCAGAGACACACACACACACACCCAACAAACATACCACAGCACCGGGATGGGAGGAAAGCAGCCCAAGGTCACCTACGCAGAGGCACAACATTAGGGAACTGCTCTCCAAATTGGACCATCACCAAGATATGCGAACAAGTGAAAAGTAAAAAAAGTCAGGCGCCAAAGAGTTTTAAAAAAGTGTGGGAAGATGTGTGTGTGTGCACACTCACAGAGTATCATTTCTGGAATGAAATGCAAGGACCCAGTGGCAGTGCCTCCCATGGGAAGCAGAACTAAGAGCTAGAACTTGTGTTCCACCCCCCACCCGTCCTGGATTGTGGCTGCAGCTGAAGGGGACAGTTTTGTGAGCGCTCAGTTTCCCTGTTCCTGTCAGCGTGCATCCCTAGTGGCCATCCATCCTGCCCCAGGGCCTTTTGTAATGCTCCAGGAACTTGGACAATCCCTCCTGCAGGGCAGCTGAAGCCTCAGGGGAAATCCTCAGCTGAGTTCCCCAGGGCACAGGACTTGGGGACAATTCTGGGAGGCACTCTGTACATTCCTCAGATGTTACACTCACAGCGCTGACCTCAGTGACACACCTGTTTACAGACTTCTCCGGTCCTGCTCTCCCTGCTCCCTGGGGTCACCTGCCAATAATCGACCTATACCTAAGTCCTTCTCTCAGGCTCTAGTTTGGGGAGAACCAAATTAAGATAGACACTTGGCATTTTATTCTATACCTTTTTGCTGCTTTTATACTACATGCATGTTTTCCGTAAAAATAATCATACATTTTATCATTATATACATAGTCATGTGCCACGTAACATTTCTGTCAACAATGGACCATATATATGATGGTGGTCTCATAAGAATAGAGCTGAAAAATTCCTAACACCTAGTGATGTTGTAGCTGTCCTAACGTAGCACAACACACAACTCACGAGGGAGCAGTGGGCTACACCATATAGCCTAGGTGTGTGGTAGGCTACACCACTTAGGTTTGTGTAGGTACACTCTGATGTTTGTACAATGACAAAATCATCTAACAAAAATAAATACACATCTCTGTATATTTTTTTTGAAAGGGAGAAAGAAGACCCGTTGACATCTCAAACACTGACCCCTTCGACCATAGCTGGATTGCTGGTTCACTCCATCCTCCTAAGAGTTTAGGGCTAAGAAAACTATGTTCTGCCTGGATCCACATGTATCCCTGGTGCCCAGTAGAACCACTTGCTTCCCTTATTCCCTAGGCTGCCAGGGAGCTCAGGCTACATCTGGTATTCCATTGCACGAACCTCCTTAGCCTAAGTTTTCTGACACAAATGCCACCCACCCTCACTTGCACACAGCTCCATTTGCCCCTTTCCCAGATGCTCTATGGAGCTACCACCGAGACTCCCTTGTGGGCAGGTTGGAGGGTGAGGAGAGGGGTTGGGGTATTTCTTCTGGTGTCCTCTTGCTTTGGAGCTCCTTCTCTGGAAGCAGTTATGCCTTCTAAGATGATGGCTCTCCTAGGTATCCCCTCCTCCATGCTCAGAGGCAATTCTGACGCCCCCTCACCCCAGGCCTCCTGCCTATCACTCTGGCCCCCAGGATAGTGATGAGGGCTTCCACATAAAATACAGGATGCCCAGTTAAGTATAAATTTTAGAAAAAAAATGAATAAGCATTGCACATGTGTCCACATACTGCATAGAACATACTTATAATAAAAAAAAAGCCCCTCAATTAAATAAATTTTTTATCTGAAGCATACTGTATTTTTATTTGCCATATCTTACACCCCTTGTGGTAACAGATTTCTGCTGTTGTTGCTGGGTGCCCTGGGTGTATCTTCCTACCCCCCACTTGAGGGTTCCACAATCCTGCTCACATCTGTAGGGAGTCCATTCATTAAAGTATTTAAAGAGTAGCATGAATTCTGTTTCCAGCTGAGATCCCGACAGATACCACGGCTCTTGTTCTGTTAGCCTTGCAGGAAACATGTTGCTGTGTGAGAGGCATCATTCAGGGGCTTTAGGTTCTCTGGGGGAGCAGGACAGTGTAATGGATAGACTCTGGGATACAGCCACACTTACTCAGTGCTGGGGCACCTGGCACTCCCCCTGTCGTGGTCTCTGCAGTGTCAGGTCAAAGGCAGCTCTTCAGGGGAGCTTCCCCATCAACTCACGCTACACTTGCACCCACCCAAACTACAATCCCAGGTACCATCAAATCCATCACCCATAACAAGTCTCCCCCTGTCGTGGTCTCTGCAGTGTCAGGTCAAAGGCAGCTCTTCAGGGGAGCTTCCCCATCGACTCAAGCTACACTTGCACCCACCCAAACTACAATCCCAGGTACCATCAAATCCATCACCCATAACAAGTCTGCGCAGTGTGACCACTCTCTGATGCCATGTGATTTATCGACCATTTCCCCACCCACATATCAGCTCAGTGACTGTAGCTGCCTCTTCGGCCTTGGCCACCAACAAATCCCCCGTGGCCCTACCATGTGCTCAATAATTCAAGAAATGAATGAATGAGGGTAAAAATAAGGAATACAGAAAGAAAGGGGTCCTCTCTGCCTCACCACCTTCCTAAAAACACTGCTGTCATCAAATGTCACTCAGTCTGCAAATGACAGTGAGCTTTCGGCCTGTCAACATAAGTACCCACACCACATACTGAATTCCCCCATACCCCCCACCCCCAATATACTTTGTCACGCACTTAAAGCTTGCCCCAACTGGGGTGCTGCTTGAACGGCTTTGTGGAGGCAGGAGAAAGCTCTGGAACACTTATTGTCTTGGATCCCCCACTCGGCCCCGATAATGACTTTTTTCAAGCAAGTTTCTCAGTGGCTGCAGCTGCAGAAGAAAGTGATAGAACCAGAGACAGGTACAGTTGCCATGATACGGCCGTTGGGGTAATTTAGCCTCGGAGTTCTGACTCCCTTGGAATAATTTAACAATCTGCCATGGGAAGGGAGGAAGGAGGACAAGTGTCGTGTGGCTTGATGTCCCCACCTCCAAAAAATAATCTAAGTTCCCATAGCCAGAGGAGGCCCCGGGTTAGAGAGCTGGAAGAGTGAGAACATGTTTTACCAGGACCCAGGACTTTTGTGGGAGGGAAACGAGTGAATTAGAAAAACTGCAGGGACTTCTACTCCAAACTGTGTCTTTCTCTGGCTGCCGGTTACGTTCCTTTTGCACCCGGAGCATGGGGTGTCTTTCTTTAAAGCAACGTCCTGTAAAAGCCTGTGACTGGGCTCCCTCCCTCCCTCCCTCCTTTGGGTGCCCCTGGCATGGAAGAAGATGAAACTAGGGTTGGGAGAGGAGAGTAAAATGCTGCATTCTCTGTTAAATAAGTTTGGAGAGTGGGTGTGGACAAAAAAGGGAGCAACTGTCCTGGCCCTGTGACCCCTGACCGGTCTCCCTGATTGAAGAGGTTTCTTCTACAGGCTGGAGAAAACCCTTCATTCTCAAAACCACATGTTGCTTCCTTGCACCACCAGCTCTTGGAAATAACTGGGGACCAGTAAAGCCTCTTTTGGAGGCACTGTTATCCTGTGGGATAGAAGCAAAGCCTTCACATGCAGATTACAGGCAGCCCTCCCCGCGGTAGGGGTGCACACCCAGACTACACGGTACTGACACTGCAGCCGCGGGCTCTGGACAGCTGGTGGCTCTGTGCAGCCAGGCCCTCTTGTACCGGAGTCTCTGCCTCGAACCCTCCAGCACCTACTCAGCCAGTCACAGAGTCCTGGTGGCCTCTGTCCTCTGGGAGATGTGCTCTCCCCTCTAAGAGGAGAAAGCTTCGGAAGCCAGGATGATGAGACAGCAATGGGCATTTTTATACAGAGAAGACTAGGTGCCGGGGCCTCGTGGCTTGGATGGAAAGTAAGAAAACCCCATTTTTCTTGCATTGGACAGGTCCTAGACTGCCTTAAGTTGGTCAGGGTCCTCTGTCTCAACTGGTCATTTAGAGTTGTCCAAAACCTGCTGTGGGGCTCTGGCATGGGGCTGTTTGACCTTGAGCAAGTCGTTGACCCTTTGTGTGAAGTGCACTGCATTGCCTGGCCACCTCCATGGGGGTTCAAGGGTGGGCTCTGTCAACCGTAAAGCTTTATCCCAATTCACCATAATCCTGTGTTCTAGCAAAACTCTCCCTCCTCCCAGATAAAGAACAGGTGTATTTTATTTTAAAGGAATTCTAGGCTCATACTAAAAAGCATCTCAAGACAAAGGTTTGGCTTAGCCTGCTTAGTACCATAAGGAAAAAGGAAGGCACTGGAGACGGGGTGGATTCCAAATGAGAAGTGGAGGCCAGGGAGGAGAGGATAGAGAGGGATATAGAAAGGGGAGCCTGTGCCGAGAGCCGAGATGGATGCAAGGAGTGGTGAGGGTACCCTAGCCCCTCAGAATCCTGACCCCAGGCCACCCATAATCTAAGCAAAAGGAGGTGCTTACTAGACAAATGTAGCTCACGTTCAAGTCTGAGGCAGGTTCCCCTGGGTGGTCATGTGTCCGTACTAAAGCTACCCTATTCTTCCCTGGAGAGAGTCAGGTGGCAATGCGAAGAAGCCCTTGGGATGCAAGCGTTTTTTTTCTTTTGGAAAAGGCTAAAGGAGACAGACAGACAGAGATGAGAGAGAGAGGAGAGAGGGAGAGAGGGAGAGAGGGAGAGGGAGGGAGGGAGGGAGGGAGAGGGAGGGAGTTTTTTCAAGCAAGTTTCTCAGTGGCTGCAGCTGCAGAAGAAAGTGATAGAACCAGAGACAGGG
>NW_007727582.1:301993-309733 GCF_000696425.1 Galeopterus variegatus | reverse complement strand
AGAGAGAGAGAGAGAGAGAGAGAGAGAGAGAGAGAGAGAGAGAGAGAGAGAGGAGAATGACTTTGAGGAACAGGAAATGCAAAAGGCGGGCCTTCCTCCCTAAAGAAAACCCCTGCCCAGAGATTTCCAGAAGGCACCTGTGGCTGCAGCAAAATAGTGACCAGACTGACCATAGGTGATATTGTGGACAACACATGCCTAGGCTGGGCATGGCTGGTCCCAGCAGGAAAGCAGGAGGGGGGCCGCTGTCCAGTGCAGATGGAGTCCCTTGATGGGAGCCACACAAAGGATTATCCAGCTGAGCAATCAGTCAAGGAGAGGGAAAATTAGGGCCTTATCAAACATCGAAAAACAATCCCTCTTGTAGTCCATCACCTTTCTTCTGGAAAGTTCTAGCAGAACACCACACACTAACAGGCCAAGATTGACCTGCCCACACAGCCAGACGAAGACAGAAGGAGAAGAGGCTAGGGTTGAAGGAAGGAAAACTGGGTTCCCTGCCCAGATGGCTGGGTTTTTTCCAAGGAATCTCTAGAGTTGAGAGGTCACAGTTTCTATACGGTTGCATGACCATTTAGGAGCTGCCCATAAAATGGGGATGAGGACAGAATCTCCTCAGAGGCCCTGTGAAAACAATCCATGAGAGGACAGGTCAGGTGCTCTGCCAAGGCCTGGCACCTGTAGTGGGCTCCATGGTCACCACTCTTGCTGAGAACTTATCCCGTGATCAGCACTGTTCAAAGCCATAGCTGGTTTTTATCATTTCACTTTCATAGCAACCACATGAGGTAGGTACAATTGGTTGTTATCCCCATTTTATAAATGAGGAGCGACTGAGGCAAAAAGAAGCTAAGTAACTTGCCCCACATCAAAACTCTGGACAGTAGCAGAGCCAGTGTTCAAACAGATTTTCTGACTCTAACCCCAAAGCCTCAGCCATGAATACATCTACTGTTTTTACATAACCAGTGATTCCTCAATGATGCTTGCAGATAGATATTATGTTCCCATTATACAGATGAGGAAATAGGCACATCCAGGTTAGGAAACTTGGCCAAGGCCACACGACTGATAAATGATGAGCTGGGGCTTGAACCCAGGTCTGTCTGGTTTCTGATCCCACAATGCCATCTTGCTGAATATCATTTGTCCTCCAGCCCTGGGCAACTCTGGGCAGCTGCAGATGGGTAAGGTCAAGTCTGAATCCTTGAGCACACCTGACCAATGCGTACAAAAAGAGTTGCTTATATGAAACCTGTCCATCTTCTCCCTTCCACTGGGGAAAATAATGTCGAGCTTACTTCCAAGACTGCATTCTAATGAGTGTGTCATTTTTATAAGAGGAAATGATATGTAGCTATTAAAAATGAAGTTTATGAAGTTTTTCATGACACGCATGAGTGTCTCTGATACAACGAGAAGTGAGTAAAAGCAGGTCTAGAATTGTAAATGCAGTGCCAATACACTATGCCTTGAAAAGAACTTATAAAAATGACTGAGGAGCTAATGTCACATTAACTAGGGATGCCTCTGAGTGCAACCTTTTCCTGGTTCTGTCATTTATTCACTGACTCATTTTTATTGAGCACCTACTATGTGCCAGGCATGCTGCTGGGTGCTAGGGGATATGATGATGAAAAGGAGAGACAGGTCACTGCTTTCAGGGGAACTTGCAACCTGGTTTCTTTATATGTTTTAATACTTTAGAAATATATACAAGGAGTACATGTAGTAAAGAAAAAATTTTTTAAATGAAAGGGAAAATAGATAAAAGCAAGCTTTAAATGTTTACCACCAGTGGGTTAGCAATTCTGAAACGGTGACATATACATTCTAAGGTTGAACAAATAAGTAATATATTGTGGATAACGAGAGCAGTCTTCTCACTGCCTGAGAAGGGAGCTACAAATATGGAAAGGGGGAAGGAGAGAATAAACCCCATAACATAACCCTGGGCTAGAATTGGGGGTATCAGTGTGAACTCACGGTTTTAATACACACATAGAAATGAATGTGCCTGTGTGTATACAAATATATACACATGTGCATACAGAGTCATATGCATCACTTAATGATGGGGATATGTTCTGAGAAATACGTCATTGTGCGAACATCACAGAGTGTACTTACACAAACCTGGATGGTGTAGCCTTCTACATACCCAGGCTTCATGGCATAGCTTATTGCTCGGACTTGAGTAAAGCATTTTGCTACAATGTTAAGATGGCTACAACGTCACTAGGCAATAGGAATTTTTCAGCTCCCTTATAATCTTAGGGGACCACTGCTGTATACGTAGTCTGTCATTGCCTGAAACATCACTATCCGGCTCAAGATTATATCTATATTTCCCTAGTATTGTCTGCTAAAGGGGTCTGGTTCTCAATCAGGGGCAACTATGCCCCTGTCCCCACTTCCATTCTCCCAGGACATTTGACAATGGTTGGAGACATTTTTGGGTGTCACAGCTGGGCAAGGGATACTACTGGCATCTAGTGGGTAGAGTTCAGTAATGACGGTAAACATCCTACAATGCACAGGACAGCCCCCACCACAAAGAATTATCACGTGCTGAGGTGGAAAAACTCTGGCCAAGAGGCAATGAGACCCTGTAGCAGTAAGCACCCCTGGCAGCCAGATCTTGGCTTCTAAATACCATCACCCACTGAAAAGAAGAAGGGCTCCTTGGAGAAAATTACTGATTCCAGGGCTGGGACTGAGAAACTACAAGATGAGTCTGCAATATCTTCTTAGAAAAAGCTTAAGGAAGAATAACTTAAGGAAGTGTTAAAAAAAAAAAAAAATGATGGGCCATGTCAAAAGGATACAATCCGCCTTAAAAGGGTTCTCACTGGCCAAATTTGGGATGATTTAAGTAACAAAATAATGACAATGAATAAAATAACCCCTGAGTCAACACTGATAAAAATAAGAAAATAAAAAGTAAATATGGGAGGGGGTGGAGCATGGAGAAAAGCCCTTCCCAGGAGAAGAATACCAAGGAATAAATGTAGGAAGAATGATGGAATTACAAAATCACCATTTGGCAACTAACTCAGTAATAAATAATTCAGGCAGGAATCATTAGTGGATGCTAAAACTAGTAATGGGAGCCCAGACACAGGATAGTGTCTCAAAGTATCCTCCAAGATATTCACTCATTACGAAGGGAAAAATAAGAACAAAGTGGAAAAACCTGGCCAAAACTACTTTACCAAGTGATCACAGGTAACATCAGCAGCAGCACAAATCTGTGGTATTTCTGCCACAGAGTCACACCCCAATCTATCCAGGAGGAAACATCCGACAGGCCCAACTGGGGAACATCTATAAAACAACTGGCCAGCACTTTCCAAAACTGCCAGGCTCATGAAAAACAAAGAAATAGTACGTAACATTTCCAGAGTTAAAGGAAACTAAAGAGACATGAAAACTAAGAGCCGGTTCTGAATCGGCTCTTAAATCGGATTGTTTTTTGTACTATAAAGGACATTATTAGGATAGTTGGCAAAATTTTGATCAAGGTCTATACAGTAGATAATATGGCATCTATGTTAATTTCCTGGTTTCTGATCATTGTACTATGGTTATAAAAAGAAATCTTGTTTTCTAAAGAAATATACTATGGAATATTTAGGGGTAAAGGAGCATCATGTATGTAACTTACTCTGAATTGGTTCAGAAAAAACTAGTGTGGGGTGTGTGTGTGAATATATAGAGAGAATAATAAAACAAAAGTTAATTTGGGGGAATCTAAGTGAAGAGTATATGGAATTCTTTATAATATTCTTACAACTTTTCTGTATGTCTGAATTTTTTTTTAAGCTTAAAAAAAAAAAAAAAGTTTACCACCACATGTTTTTATGGCCTCTTTCCCAGTTTTACCATTTTAATCAGTGATAGACCCAGGCACATTAAGAGAGGCCCAGATTCCTTTAAGGCTTTTCTGAATAAAGAATCAAATAAAGTAACCCATTAGTAGCTGTAATCAAGTCTTGTACCAGACAAGCACTGACAAGCTCGGTACAGTTCGCCATGGGCTTTGCAGCTGTGGCCTTTCCTAGGAACTTGGATCTAACAGACACTTTTCACAATTTTTTTGCCAAAGATTTACCCTTGTCTTATGTCAGGAAAAGACACCCACTTTCTTCTGATGGGGCGCCTAAGGGTCCACTTTCAACATGCTCCGTTAGCTCCAACTCTGACACGAGCTCCTCAGACAGTAAATATAAAGAGACGAGCAAGTAGAGGAAACCCCAGCTGTTTGTCTGTTTCTTTGCTGACTTATTTGTTTACACACCCAGCAAATATTTACTCAGTACCTGCTGCAACCCAGCAATTATTTCCTGTGTGCCTACTCGGTGCCAAGCACTGTTGTAGGCACTGAGGGTACAGAAGTGGGGGCAAAGTCCCTCACTCTGCGGAGCCCACATTCTGCTGGGGAAGGCAGATGCTGATAAACAGCTAACCGTGCAGACATTCCATGCAAGGTCAGTTGGAGCTAAGTGTGACGAGGAAAACCTAGAAGTCCCTCACTCTGCGGAGCCCACATTCTGCTGGGGAAGGCAGATGCTGATAAACAGCTAACCATGCAGACATTCCATGCAAGGTCAGTTGGAGCTAAGTGTGACGAGGAAAACCTAGAACAGGGGAAGGGGGATGAGTGAGGGGGTGGCTGTTTTATATAGGGTGGCCATGGGCAAGAGCAAATTCAAAGGTGCTGAGTGGCCAGGAGGCCATGGAGCTTGCGGTGACATTAATGACATGGATAGAGAGGTACTGCTATCACGCAGGGCCATGCAGCCCAAGGACAGAGGTGCCTGGCCGTGAAGATGAGTAGGATTTACAGAAGAACACCTGTTTTCTCAGAGAATCCCAGAATGTCTGTGCTGAAAGAGAACATAGTGTTCATCTAGACCAGGAGATAGCAAATGACAGCCAGCACTGGTCCAGTGCTGGTTTTGTGTATAGTCCTTGAAATAAAAATGGCTTTTACATTTTTTTTTGGGGGGGGGCAGTGGCTGGCCAGTATAGGGATCTGAACCCTTGACCTTGGTGTTATAACATGGTGGTGATAACACCACAGTGCTGATAACACCAAGTGAGCTAACCAGCCATCAGCCCTACATTCTTTTAAATGGTTGGGGAAAAAAAATATATCACAAGAATACTACTTGTGACACATAAAAATTATATGACTTAGTGTCCTCAGCTCTTCTGAACTACAAGCATAGAGTTGAGTAATCCTGGCAGAGACCATCTGAGCCACAGAATTAGAAATCTTTATTACCTGGCCCATTACGGATAAAGTTTGCCAACCTCTGGTCCAGATGCGCCATTCTCATCCCTGGCTGTTGATCTGAATCACCCAAGAAGGAAGAATTTTTAAAAATCCAACACCTAGTGATTCTGATTTAATGGATCTTAACCCTTGACTTGGTGTTGTCAGCACCAGGCTCAGCCAGTGAGCCAACTGGCCATCCCTATATGGGATCCGAACCCGCGGCCTTGGTGTTATCAGCACCGCACTCTCCCGAGTGAGCCACGGGCCGGCCCCCCTAGTCCATATTTCGATGGCCACTGACAGCTGATGGTGTGGGCTCATGAATACTTTTTACTATTCACATGGTTTTAGATTCTTCCTAGGTACAGTAATTATTGCAATTTCCTTGCAGTGTACCCTCTAGTTTTTCAAAGCCCCATTGTGTGCATTTTCTCTTAAGATTCTCAAGAAAAACATATGATGTGGAAGGACGGACATCAGTTCCCCCATTTAAGAGATGAGGAAACTGAGGCTCCAAGACGAGCAGAGATCAGCACAGCAGAGACTGGCCTCTGAAAGGTCTGGGTTTTGATCCTGTCCTCCTTATTTCTTAGCTTCAGGCAAGGAATGTCAATTCTGTAAGCTTCTATTCCCTTCCTTATCTCTAAAATGGAGGCAAAAACTTTAACCTCATGGAACTATTGTAAGGAGTAAATACAAAAAGGGATATGTGAGAACTTAGCTTGGCATTTGGCAAGTAATCATTACTAAAACAAACAAAAAAATTAAAGGTAGTGGTTCTTAATGGGTGATACTGCCCCCAAGAGGGAATCTGTGGGGGCTATTTTTGGTTGTCACAATCACCATGAACACTACTGGCATTTACTGGGTGGTAGCCACATATGTGAAATGCCCCACAGGCATGGGACTGCCTCTTCTCCATGCCAACAGCACCCTTGTTTAGAAACACTAGGATGCTCACAGCTCCTCTACTATTTCCTCCGCAAATGAGGTTTCTTTCCCTGTAGAACAGAGTTTCTCAACCTTAGCTGTCCTGTGTGTTGTAGGACGTTTAGCAGCACCTCTGGCTTCTATCCACTAGATACCAGAAGCATCCTCCACATTGTAACAACCCAAAGTGACTCTAGACATTGCCAAATGTTACCTGACAGGCATAAGTGACCCCAGTTGATCACCACTGCCATAGGTAGACAGATGTGTCCTGAGACTGTAGCTCTCTTCAGCTTTCTGGTACCAACAGGCCAGAAAAATCCACAGGAATGCAGTGGGTGCACTCTGTAACACCTAGGTCATCTCAGCCCCAAATCTGACCACAGCAGCTAAAACCCAAAGTTAGAGAAATTCAGACCCCATTGTGAAAGTCTGAGTTGCTTTGGAAATTTTTGGAGGTAGGAAACAAGAATGACACACAGTCTCCCTTGCCTGGTATACAAAGACAACATTCTCCTACAGTCACTCTGCATTTAAGGCTACCCCCATGGGTCCTCAATTTAAAGCAGAAGTGTGCTTGCTTTCTGATCACCAAACATCTGCTTTCTGGTGTCACTGACATTTTTTTTTTAATTCTAAAAAAAAAAAAAAAATCCCAAACAAACAACGAATTTTAAACTGCTTAGGTAAAAGACAGTGAATACAAAGCATTATTTATTCCCCTGCCTGGAGGCACAGCTCTTGGAAAGAAACACATGTGGAACAATTTATATTATGGATAGAGAAGAGTCTTCAAGGAAGAAGGGAAAACACACACGTTCCCCTGCACTTCAGTCAAGCAGAGGGAAAAACAAGAAAAGGCCATAATTGATCAGAGCACTTCAGTTCTCATATCTGCACCTCCTTTTCCAGCTCCCCAGGTCCCTGCTCTGAGGCTGCAGCTACCTCTGTCTTTGTGGGCTGGAGCCCAGGCAGCTGGGAGCCCGGAAGCAGTAACCTCACTAATTCAATAAATGAACTCTGACAAGCCTAAATGGTTGTTTGGATGGATCCTCTCATTCACCCCTCCCTCGCTGCCCAAAACCTCAAATAAATTAAATAAAACACGAGACAATCTGAGTCTTTTACGGCCTCCTTCTCTAGCGGGAGTCAGAAAAATGCTAATGACGGTGGGGCTGGCGGAGCTGAGCCAGGCTGGCTGTGGGCCTTGAGTGGCCGGGGTGTTTTCCCTTCTGCTGCTCCGCTGTTTGCTTTTCCTCCCCTGGCACCCCCTTCCTGCCTGCCTCTGTCTCGGGCGGGGGCGGGTTGGCTGGAATATTATTCAGTGCGCTGCCATAGGTGTCTTCAGCCAATCGGAGGCGATGGCAGCTGCTTGCACCTTGCTGACAGCTGCTGTCAAAATACTCTCTCAACCGGCGGCTCGATAATAACTCGAAAATGAGATTCAAATGAGTGACTCTTCGTGAGTGGAACGCACCCCCCCCCCCCCCCCCCCCCCCCCGGGGGGGGGGGGGGGGGGGGGGGGG
>NW_007727582.1:296825-301983 GCF_000696425.1 Galeopterus variegatus | reverse complement strand
TGGACCCCCCCCCCCCCCCCCCCCAGCTTCCGAGTGTGGTGGGGAGGGTTTGGGGATGCTGGAGAGCAGCTCTGGCCACTGCAGGGAGACTGGCAGAAAAAACAAAATCCAACTGGCTAGACATGGAGGATTCTCTTCACTCTGTGTCCCTTATAGGGGGTCCTGTGGGATTTCGGAACAGTTCCAAGATCCTTCCTTAAGTGATGCTGTACACTTGAGACATGGCTGGATGTGCCAATGGAATCTTTGAGTGGAAATGACCCACGGGGACACTTCCTGCCTGTCAATCTAGGGAGGAACATCAGGAGCCCCAGAAACAGAAAGAACTGTGGGCTCCTTCCCGGGACACATCTCACCACTGCCTGGCCCCTCCTGTTGTCCACAGCCGGGCTGCTGCACTGTTGATATTTGTCAAGCCAACTCTTTTCCTAAAACTTGGGCTGTTTCTCCCATGGGGAAGTGAACATAAACCCAATTTGTTCAGAAATGAACAAATAAACCCAGGGGAGCACAAAGTGTGTGGTCAGCACTTCTCCATGTTTCCTAGGATGGAGGGGGCTCAGAGCTGCAAAGCACAGGGACTCAGGCAGATCTTCAACCTTCCTCTCATTTGCCAGGTTGGGCCTTGCCTGGGATCACTCTCTGCCTGTTAAGGCAGGACCAGAATTGTCCAGGTGGAAAGGGAGGGAGGGGCTATAACATTTACTCACTTGAGGACACAGTACGCCTCCAAAAATTGCAGAGCACACACCATACCAATCCGGGGGGTTTAGAGACACTTAAAAATCCACTGATTTTTTTTTTTATAAACTGCTCTGGGTTGAAGCTGCTGCTCAGCTATAATAAGAGAAGCTGGGGTGATGGCTCAGGCTGAGATTAAAAAAAAAAAGCTTTTGCAAACACGTGTGCCATTAAAAGGACTCGATTTAAATTTAAGGTAGGCAGAGTATAATTGTCCCAGGGAAGTGCGATCATGCTGCCTGGATTAAAACCTTTTCCACATGACTCCTTCTTTCCTGCCATTCATTTCCCTGTAGAAAGCCTTTATTCCTCCGTCCGTGTGTCAGGTAAACATTTAGCTTATTCCGCTCGTGTGTGACAACGCACACCCTGAATAACCCCATCTGTGTCACCCGTGTCTACTTTAAATAGTAAACTCCTGTAAAGAAAGGATCAGCTCGGTGTAACTTACTCTGTGAGCTGAGCCATTACAGAAGGCTTTTAAGCGCTGTGCGTGGAAGGATAAGAGGCTCTCAGCATCCCATGAATGAGCAAGATGCCTATTTGGGGGGTTACGTCAAACCTCACATATCGAGCCAGGGGAAGAAAGCAGACTAGAACTCAGGCTCTGGCCGCAGTTCTGGCACTTAACCAGCTACGAGACTTCAGGTAAGTCACTTAACCTCTCTGACCCGCTGCTTCCTCATCTGTCTGGTGGTGACATCGATACCTGCCTTGCCCATGAGGCACGTGAAAAGGTTGGGGGGAGAGAGACAGAAAAGCGACCGCGATTGCTGTGCGGCTGGTGGGTCGGCTGGGGAGGGGGAGACGGGTGGTCTCCTTTTGCTTTTGCTCAATTTCCCGAACTCTCTGGAATGAGATTAGTTTCATAATCAGGAGAAAGAATTTAAAAGAGCAAAACTTGAACTTCCTAGTAGAGAAAGGCTCAAAAGAGTTTTGTGTATGAAAGAGTTTTAAAATTATATAAAGCGCTGGGCAAAAAAACCCACCAGAGCAGTATTGTCTCGGCTTCATTTAAAGCATTTAGATTCTAAAAAGGGTTGGCTTTGGAGTTAAAGAGCAATGCTGAACAGAGACTGGGAAGATGGAATGCAAAAAGCCACTCAAACGGTTTATTAAAAGTGAGCTCGGTCTTGAGGTTGAACCAGAGTATTTCACCAAACACCTTCCACGCCCTCCCCTGGCAACTCTGATTGAGCAATGAACAGCTGTCATATTTTGAAGAAATATTTTTTCTTCTGATTCTAAAGCAGTACCTGTGCTCAGTGTAAGCAATTAGCTAGACGCACAGTAATACAGAGAAGTAAATAAAAAGCCCCTATAAACTCACCAATAACAATCATTATTTTGGATGTTATTTCCCTCCAGTCTTTTTTCCTATGCATATATGTCTACATATGTTTACTCAGTGATTCTTGCTTCCTTTACTTAATTGCTGGATGGAAAACATTTCCCCTTCCTTAGAAACATTCTTTATAAATGCTGTTGATGTCTTTCTGGCATTCTATGCATAATTTATTTATCCCATTCCCTCTCACCATTGAACATTTATAGTGTTTCCAATTTTTCACTGTCATAAACAACCCTTCATTAAAGATCTCTGCATATAAAAAATTTGTCCAAATTTCCAACAATTTCTTCAGGATTAAACTGTAGAAGGAGAATTACCAGATCAAAGGGTACGGGCATTTTAAAGAATCTAGATCTGTGCTGTCCAAGAGGTTAGTCTCTGCCACATGTGACTATTTTAAATGAGAAAGAACTATGTTTTGGGCTCTTTAAATTTAAATAAAATTAAAATTCAATTCTTCAGTCACACTACCCACATTTCAAGCACCCAAGAGCCACACAGGGCCAGCGGCCACTGTACTGTGTAGTGTGATGCAGAATATCCCTATCACTGCAGAACATTCTACAGGACAGTGCTGCTCTCAATACACATGACAAACTTGGAGCATGGGCTAGCACAGTAGGACAAGCTCAGCTCTGATGGTCTGCACCAGGCATTCCACCTTCTCCTGATCTGCTACCATCTTCCCTATTCATCTCCCTGCTTTCTACTTCTTTCTCTCCCCTTATGACTTAAGGAGTCTCAATAATTCTCAGCAATACATCTTATTCTAAATGGCAGATGACAGTAAACGCACATTCCTAAAGACTCAGGAGTATAACTCAAAGCCATCTTGCACCTACTTAAATGCTGCATGTAAACATTGCATTCTACTCCACAACAGGGCCATATTTGTGCAATAACATAAAATATATATATATATTTGCTATATTCTGAGTAAAACTGATGCTGCAGGAGGATGAGCCTTGTTAATCTTGAAGTTTTAGGTGCCAAAATACAGACAGAGCAGCTTGAGAAACATAGGCTAGATCCGGCCTGCCAGATCCCCTGAGAGCCCTCTGAGGGCGAGATATCTCTTTATAGGGCTGGGCAGCAGATTAAGAATTAGTAGGCACTGGTGCCTCTTCCCATTCTCGTTTTGGTTGCTAGGGAGCTCAGACAAAGTTTTGTGCCTTTTTACTAAAGTGCTCCTCAGTCTAGGAGTTGTGATATAATTTTCTCTCAACTGACATTTTTCTTGAATTCTGCATGGATGAGTTAAGGTCTTAAGCATTCTGGAAGTAGGTGAGGAATCCACGTGCTTACAGAGCTGCACTTTCCTAAAAAGGGAATAAGCTACATACCTACTCCTCAAACAATGGAAGGTCTAGGCTAGGACTCAAAGCCAGTCTGACTGCAGAGCCTAAGCTCTGGTTAAAGTGCTTTGCAGGGGTCAAGTGGGACACACCCTTGTGGGATGATGTTAATGCCACACTGAGACAGCCACATGCCAACAGATGTCCCTGAGCTTTCTGATACTGGACCAGGGCTGCCCCTCACCTAAGCAAAGTCCTTCCCCAAGTCTGCTCTTCTGGCCAGAGGGCAAGGTCCATCAAGGGGATGTGGTACACAATGAAAGCCACTTAGGCCTGCAGCCAGGAAGCCTCATTAACCAAGGCTTCTGCCCAGCACACACAGTGATAACGGATGTTCGCAAGGATGACATGGGGCCTAGCAGGCCTTGAATGGCTATCTGGATCGTCAAAAGATTCAGTTATATTCCATCGAGTTCCAATAGTAAGTATATTTTATTAAATTCTAATTCCTTGGAAATTGGCCATCTGTGGTATCGATGGTAAGTAACTCTCCACTAACCCAAATGGTGGACCTGCCAGGAAGCCTCATCCCTCAACTTGGATGGATCAGAGGGCATGATCATCAGTCTGTAAGGGACAACAGGGCAGGCTGCTGGATGGAGCCAAGGCCACACGGGAGGGTGGGCTGGTGGTGGGGACAGAACCAGCTGTGCCACCTCCCAACTGTGTCTTTCCCCACTCCGAACCCCACTTTCCTCCTCTGTAAACTGGGCTGCACGAATCCCTCAGAGTGAAGAGAAAATGAAGGGCACTGGAAGGAGCAAACACAGGGCAGTGGAGGTAGAGTTACATGGACAAAATCGGAGAGGCTGTCAAGGCGCATTCAGAGTGGGGAGAAAGCTTAACGATACGTAAAACATGACAGACACCCTTTTTGTCTAAATGAACCTGACACCACTGCATGTGTTGTCATGCGTGCAAACTTTTTGAAGTACCCTCATATATCTCTCTCTATATACATATCTGTATATCTATAGAAATATGGAGAGAGAGAGAAAGGGAAGAGAGCACTGGAGAGAGAGCTTGTGTGAGTGCTAGGTACATGACAGGGTTTCAATAAAGGGTAAACAATTATAATAACATTGGACTAATAAAAGTGCTATTATTGCGTGCCAAAGGTGGCCACATATTGGCATTTTTCTGTAATTTAAACTAATCTGAGAGCTCTTCAAAAAGTTTGTGGAAAAACAGAATTAAAAGATAACACGAATCTTTCTATGAACTTTTTTTAGTACCCTCTTATCTGTAGGCTAAAGAATACCCCAATCCATGATGCGGCTGGAGGTAACTAGAAGGTGGACGGAAATTAAAACACAGCAAATGAAACAGAAAAATCCTGGGCCTGGGATCACCTATCTTCCCCATAATGTGCAGAGAAAATCTGGCAAATCCTCCAGAGTGCAGCGGCCCTGCTGTGTCCAGCAGCCCATCACGTGGGGCTTGGCTAGGGGCGTGTCTGCTTTAAAGGGTTGGGCCAAGGCTGTCCCTGAAATCAGGCTGCCTGATGAGGGTGTGCTCCCATGGGAGGGGCCACACCCGGGCAAGGACACTGTAGTGAATTAATTCTCTTCTGAGACTTATGTTTTGGATGCTCTCGTGACACCCTTTTGAGATGACTGCAGGCAGCCTGAGGTTTTTGCAGAATCTGGGCTGGAAAGTCAATGTTCTTTTTTTTTTTTTTTTTTTTTTTTTTTTTTTTTTTTTTTTTTTT
>NW_007727582.1:286307-296708 GCF_000696425.1 Galeopterus variegatus | reverse complement strand
TAATTTTTTTTTTTTTTTTTTTTTTTTTTTTTTGTCTTTTTTTTGTCTTTTTCCATGTCCGGCAATGGATCGCAACCCTCAGTGTCGCCCCTGTACCGGCCCGGGGACCGGCAACGGGATTGCAACCCTCGGTGTTGCCCCCGCGCCTCGCTCAGCCAGTGAGCGGGAACCGGTCTGTATGTGGGATCCGAACCCTCGGGCGGGAGCGCCGCCGTGCTTCCCAAGCAGCGCACTATCCAGTGCACCACCGGGCCGGCCCGAAAGTCAATGTTCTGAAATGCATTTTACAGGAGAACAGAGATGAAGGAGCAGAGGTGAAGTGAGGAGAGGTGGGAGGAACAGCGAACAACCCTGGATACCAAGCCAAGTCACCACAGATGACAGTGAAATGTATGAAGAGTCAAAACAAAGCGGAATTCTGAGGCCAGCACAATCTTGCTGGCTGTATTATAATAAAATAACTTCTACTATTTATTGAGTACTGATTTTGCACCAAACACTAGGCCACAGGTTCCTAGACTTTCTTGGTTCACGGTGCCCTTGGTGTTCCAGTAATTTTTTCATGGTACCCCTAGGCCAAAAGAAATACCTAACTGTTTGCTTATTAAGTAGTTAGGGCTAAACAACGTGAGAGGGGCAGTTCACAACATCTCTAACAGATGTTGCTGTTTCTCTCAAAAATTTGACATATCCCATAGTGTAGCTGTCAGTTCACTGTAGCACTCCAAGCTGCCCTGGCACACAGTTTGGGAACCACAGCACTTGGCTGTTTTACTTTCATTACCTTATAGAATCCTTCCAGTAGTCCTGGCAAGTATTTACTATGGTCCCCACTTTACAGATGCAGGTACTGAGAGTGCTTAAATGACTTGATTAAGTATGACAAATGGAGGAGTCAAGATTTAAACATCAATCTGATGGGCTCCCAGGGCTGCCACACTTGGTCGTACAGTTGAACACTGCACCACTGTAGAGGTGCCATTCCCACAGATTACCATGTTGGTGCTCTGAATCACCAGGCTAACAGTTGGTGTTGGTTTAGCACAAAGTCTCCAGCTGTAACAGCCCTTTCTCTTCACTGAGTAACCTCTTGCTTTGACTTCTATGACCACTTTATTGGAGCACCTCTGGCCACATCCTAATTCCAGGCAAACAGACTGAGAAGACATGCTAAAGAGCACAGCAGCTTCATTTAACCTAGGTGGACAAGTAGCAAAATGACCGACTCCTACAGGAAAACTGCATCAAAATCAACAGCATTCCAACCACAAGTGGGCTTGGCAGGTAAAAAGATCTACAGGTCTAAGTGGACCCAACAAGTGTTATCTCAGATCTGAAATTTGGACTAAGGTTAAGAGCCAACTGAATATAACAGAGTTTCTCTAATTAGGGTCTGCCGCCACTCAGATACATTTGCACATACGTATGTGTGTATGAGGGTGAGTGTGGGGGTGGGTGGGGGAAAGATTATTTTTGTAGGATTTTTTAAATTTCTGTTTTTATTTAGATGGTCTGATTTCTAATATACGTATATAAGTGTGTATTATAAATGTACTGTGAAGAGATTTCAGTGCCTGTACTGGACTTCAGTGATGCGCAAGTGACATCCTAGCACACTGGACTTTCACGGAGTTCCTGGTAGACTGAATTCAAGTGTGTATTATAAATGTACTGTGAAGAGATTTCAGTGCCTGTACTGGACTTCAGTGATGCACAAGTGACATCCTAGCACACTGGACTTTCACGGAGTTCCTGGTAGGCTGAATTTAATAAAGGAATGGGGGATTTGTGTGATCCCAGGGCAGCCCATGGTACAAGCACGATGACCTCAAAAGGTCTATGCTGGAGTACTCAGTGCTTTATTCATGGTGGGAGTGGACACTATAGCGTGCAGAACTTGTCTTTACATGTGCCAACTTGCAACAAGAGATCAATCAGCTGGAATGAACAAAGAAACATTTTTCTGTTCCCGTCCAATGGTTATCCATTCATTAATAATTTCACTACACTACAATGCTAACTTATTTTTAAGTGATCAAGATGGCTTCATAGAATGACTAAACAATGCTGCATTAAAAGGGACATTTGATGACTGGCTGAGGTCTGATTATGCTGAACTGGCAAATATAAAGCCTTCAATTTGGTATTGCCATTCTGCATGAGCACTTACTTATGCAAACAGGCATTCTCCACATTAGTATTACTGACGTAAAAGTACCGAAACAGATTATAGATCTGGACCCGAGGCTACATCTTTCTGATATTAAAATCCACATTCTGAATTTGGTTTCCGCAAAAACGACATCATCTATCACACTAAAATAAAGTTGTTAATTTGAATTTTATTGATTTTAAATTTTGTTTGTATTTAACTTGAAAATGCGTTTTGGTTTTATAGTCCTAAAAGAGCCATACACATGAGTTGTCAGTTTATTCTGAGTTTTACATTTGTACATGTTAAGTAGCATAATAAGAAAAATACTTGCGTTATCATTGTGGGGAAGGACCACGGGATTTTTATTTTTCTTTAAAAGAACTCTTTATACATTGCTCATAAGTTTGAGAAACACTATGATAGCACATGATTTTGTGAAACGTACCTTTAGAATATGAAACTTGTTCAGAGATGATCACGTAGTTGAGCTCACCCACTTCAGGGTTTACTTGGGGAGGATCAGAAAGGTAAGGGACTTTCCAAAGAGCATGCAGCTAGTTAGTAGCAGGGCTGGGAGCAAGAGCCTAGTTTCCTGGCTTCTTGCACAGCCCTAGTGTATTCCAGAAGTCCTAGGCATGAGCCCAAATATATATGACACTACCATGAGCCAGGAGAAATGCCAAGTGCTTTACCAACCACACTGAGCCTGTACCTCACAGCAAACCAGACACAGCTGTTAATCTTGCCATTGTATGGAGAGAGACACTGAGTCCCAGAGAAGTTAAGTCACCAGACCAACATCACTAAATCAGGACAAAATGGCCTATACGACCTGACCTCTACCCTCGAGGTTTTAATGAGATGAACCTTGTCTCTACCTCCCCTAACCCAAGACAGTCCCTTCCCTTCCTAGAGTTCACATTTGTTTCTGTAACCCAGCACCTGGCGCAGTCCCTGCCTCATTAGAGATGCTTAGTAAATATTTGCCAAGCCAACGAGTTATTTCTTAACTAAAAAGCAGTGTGTTGAGATCTGCCTTTTCCGTGGAAAGCTCTGAGATGCATGATGAGACAGAAGCTGCTCCTACAGAGAAATCTCCCAAGCTGTCCTGGGGCTCCCCACTGCCTTTCAGCACCCAGGATGCTGGGAGACACGTCTTAACTAAAAAGCAGTGTGTTGAGATCTGCCTTTTCCGTGGAAAGCTCTGAGATGCATGAGGAGACAGAAGCTGCTCCTACAGAGAAATCTCCCAAGCTGTCCTGGGGCTTCCCACTGCCTTTCAGCACCCAGGATGCTGGGAGACACGAAGTACAATTATCAGCTCTAACAATAAGCCCATGGCGGCCCTCTGAGCAAGCCCAGACAAAGCGTAGAGACCTTGTAACTGAAAGACACTGAATGGAGCGAGAGGAGGTGTGAAAGCAAGCTGCTGAGACTGCTTTGACGGGAGGAGGGAGTCAGGGCACACAATGCCACCCTACCCCCCGGGACCTGCGTGTTCTCCCTGGGGTGCTCCGTTCCACTGTCTGAGCTTTTGTTGCCCCCGGACCCAGTCTAGGCATGGAGAGAGAGAAAAATACCAGCTGCGGTGGAAGACCAAGTCTGTGAAATCTCAAAGGAAGGAAGAAAACAACAAAAAAGAAAAGCCTTTCCCAACTCTTAGAGTAAATTACTATTTTTTTTAAGGAGGGACACTAAGTAGGCTTCCACATCAGACCTGGATTGGCATTGCACTACCAGTCAGTCTGGCAGATGCAAATAGCCTTGTGGCAGATAAATAAATACCATATTCTCAGGCGAATGAATACGTGATGCTGCTAACTTATCAAAGGTGCTACTCCCATGTCCATGGCAGACATCACTAATCAATTACAATGCCATTTCCTGAGGCATCCCAACAGTCTCACAATCCTCCAGTAGAGGATGCCAGGCAGCCATGAGTAACAGGTCTGCGTCAGCTTGGAAGACAGAAGTTTTCTACCATAGCTGGCCTAGCCTAATCCCTTCACAGATTCACTCAACAAACGGAGATGCTGAGAGGTCATGCAATCACTCGAGGTCACACAACTGGAACAGAATTCAGGTCTCCTGACTCTGGCTGGTGTTCTTTTCACTTGGAAAATCACTCTGGCTCCTTTCCAAGCTGACAGCCAACTCCTGATGACTGAGACAAGGACAGCATGAGTAACGAGAACTAGGAGAACCTGAGTATCTCCTCTGAGCAAGTGGTGCTTGTCCTGGTTTTTGCAGCAGTAACTTTTACAGCCTCTGACCATCCCCTGTTGGACACACTTGTAGGCAGAGAGCAGGATAATTAAAAAGGAGAAGTAAATAGTCTGAAATAGATTTTCTGCAAAGCGGGCCTCTCCAGTGAAAAATGTTGCACCCACTGTGCATCTCCCCCAAATGCCTTGAGGCTGTATTCCCGGATATCTTACACGGGAAAAGGCATGTTCTTAGAGATGACATGGCTTTGTGCTCATCCTGCAACACGGAGCATCTGGAAAAACACACACAGACACAAACCTAAGAAAGTTACGCACTGGTTTCTTAGCTCTCTGAAAAGGGTCTAGAAACACTTTGCAAACAGTGTTTCCTTACACTGCAAACTTCAACTGAAGCTTAATATTTTCCTACATTCTCTGTAATACCGGGTTCATATGTAAACCTACTAAATAAAAAGAGACCCTAGGAGATAAAGTATACTTAGTAGGCCAGCCTTTTTGTTTCCCTGGGTTCAATTAACTTAGATTTAAGTAATAAAGTGTATAAATTATCTACACAGCATATAAAAGTTGGGATAATTTCTTTTTATCCCACTTTATAATTCCTCCTGGCTGTTGACTGTGTAGTAGCCGAGTATTAGTCTCCTTCGGACCAAAGAACCAGACCACCTGCGGCTGACCCCAAAGCCTAGAGGATTCTCCCTTCTTTGACACCCTCGAACCTCTGCTGACACACTTGTGTGGAAGAGACACATAGGGAGGAGGCTTGTCCTCTCACTCCATCAGGAATTCCTCCTTAAGCATTCCTAGCAGACAGCTGCCCTAGATTTCACTTGCTTACCGCTGGTGATGGGTAACTCACTACTAAGGGAAAGACACTTTCTAATCCTTTATGGTTTGGGATATTCATTTTGTTTCCCGCCAATGGTAACATCTGGCAAAACTATAGTACAATATGTCAATACAATCATTGACCTTATTCAGATTTCACAGGTTTACATGCATTCACTTGTGTGAGGGTATAGTTAGTTTTATGAAATTTTACCACAAGTAGATTCGAGTGACTGTCACAGTCAAGCTACAGAATGGTTTCATCACAAGGATCTCTCGTGCTATCCTTTTATGGACAGCTGCCTCTCTCCCACCTGTCTCCCCAACCTCTTTAAACCACTAATCTGTTTACCATCTCTCTAATTTTTCCATTTTGAAAATGTTATATGAATGCAATTACACAGTGTGTAACCTTTTGGGATTGGCTTTTTCCTTTTGGTACAATTCTTCAGAGATTCATCCAGGTTGTTGCATGAATCACGGCTTGCTCCTTTTTACTGCTGAGTCATATTTCATGGTGTGGATGTACCACAGTTCAGTCATTCTCCCACCAAAAGACATTTTGTTGTTTCAATTTTTGGTTATTATGAATAAAGTTGCTATGAACATTTGTGTACAGGTTTCTTTTTCTTTTTCTATTTTTGGTAACAGCTTTATTGAGATATAATTCACATCTTACACAATTTACACACAAAGTGTACAACTGAATGGTTTTCAAAAAGTAACCTTGTATCCTTTAACTAGCACCACCCAATCTACCTTCCCCATCCCTAAGTAACCACTAATCTATTTTCTGTCTCTACAGATTTGTCTATTATGGACAATTTTACATAAATAAAATCATAAAATACGTGGTCCTTTGTGTCTGGCTTTTTGCACTTAGTATAATGTTTTCAGAGTTCATCCGTGTTGCAGCATGTGTCAGTACTTCATTCCTTCATATGGCTGAGAAACATTCCATTGTATGGACAGACCACATTTTGTTTATCCACTCATCAGTCAATGGACATGTGTATTGTTTTCTTTTTAATTTATTTTGTTTTATATCTTTATGTTTTCCTAATTGACCCATGATAACTATAAATTTATGGAGTACAATGTGGTATTTGAGTACATTCATACAGTGTGCAATGATCATATCAGGGTATTTAGCATATCCATCACTTCAAACATTTGTCACCTCTTTGTGCTGGGAACATTCTCTACTCACAACAGTCAAGATTTGGAACCAACTTAAATGTCCATCAATGGATCATTGGATAAAGAAAATGTGGTATATACACACGATGGAATACTACTCAGCCATACAGAATAATGAAATTCTGCCATTCCCAGCAACATAGATGAGCTCCGAGAAAATTATGTTAAGTGAAATAAGTCAGGCACAGAAGCAGAAATACCACATGTTCTCACTCATACATGGAAGCTAAAAAAGTTGATCTCATAGAATTAGAAAGTATAATAGTGGTTACTATAGACTGGTAAGGGGAGAGGGGATGGGAAGAGGGTGGTTAATGGATACAAAATTGTAGAGATAGGAGAATAATATCTAGTGTTCTGTAGCAACATAGGGAGACTACAGTCATGTGTATCAGTTTTTGCATCAACCTAAGTTTTCATTTTTCTGGAATTGGTGTCTTCAAGTGCAACTGATGGGTTGTATGGTAAGCGCAAGTTTCGGTTTGTAAGAAACGGCCTATACTCTTTTTCAGAGCAGCTGTACCTACAGTCATGTGTATCAGTTTTTGCATCAACCTAAGTTTTCATTTTTCTGGAATTGGTGTCTACAAGTGCAACTGATGGGTTGTATGGTAAGCGCAAGTTTCGGTTTGTAAGAAACGGCCTATACTCTTTTTCAGAGCAGCTGTACTGTTTTACATTCCCACTAGCAACACGTGAGCAATCCAGATTCTCCATACACTTGTCAGCACCTTGTGTTGCTGCTGTTTTGAATTTTATCCATTCTGACAGGGACACATATATTCATTTGTTTTTACCCTCAGCATAAATCCAATTCTTGGTAACATTTCCTGTGAGTCAGAGCCCTGAAGTCTCCTTTTGGGCATTCCTTTTCTAGACTGGCCAGTCCTAGATCTTCTATCCTGATATAACCTGGTTAGTTCATGTCTCTCCTTCCTAAAACAAGGGGCCTCAAATTAAAAGCTGGATTCAAGATGTGGTCATGCCATAGAGGAGGTGAGACATCTGGGATTTGGGCCACGTGATTCTGCTGAGCTGCATTCCACATCTGGCTAATATGAACCCTGTAGTCCACTTAGAAATCGAGATCTTTTTTCCAAATAAAAGATTTTAGGCAAGGACTCCTACATTCTGTCCTGGGCCATTCCCTCAGTCGAACTGGTTCTCCAGCACTTTGCAGTGACTAACTTGTAACTGTACTCATCTTCTTTAGACTGAGGATAGAAAGGGCTCTTTGAAATTGGCACAGTGCTTAGTTCACAGTAAGCATGCAATTGTGGATGGCTTTGATAAGCACTGCAGATGTAAAATCTCAGGGGTGGTGATTGCTGAAGACAGGTATATTGTAGTGGCTCAACAGTTATGTGCTGAATGGGCACAGGAAAGGGTTGAAAAGGTACACCTCTCTCCCCTAAATTCATACTGGGAAAGGTGGCACAGGAGGGGTATCTGGGAGTGTGAATGTGGCGTTGAAACTTACTCAGAGTTTTACAGCTGGGAAGCCATGTAGCTTGTGAGCTTCAGTTCGCCAGGCTTGTTGGGGGAGGATCAAATGAAGTTCTGAGCACAAATGTGCCTCCAGCTCTGGCAAGGCCCTTTGCTAAGGTGCTGTGCAAACGTCAGGAGGCATTGTCAATGGTACCTCAATCGCACAGTCAGAGACTGTGCCGGTAAGGACTATCAATATGGCAAATGTTGCTGCTCCTACTGACAGCCATGGATCCTGACAGAAATGTTCACCAGAAGCCCCCAGACACATGCAAACACACAGATGACCTGAGAAGCGCAACGTGGCCACCACAACTATGGACAGTGGTTACTTGTGATGCATGATGGGTGAGGAGAGAGAGGCTGCGTGGAGTGGACTGTGAGAGACTCATATTCTGCCAAGAGGACACCTCCCTCAGACTGCCCATCCCACATGCAGCATGCCATCCAACTAGCAGCTTAGGACCTAAAAATAGGCATCATCCTTGATTCCTTTCTCCATGACAGCCCCTCACTAAAAGCCATCCACAAATGTGTCCCTAAACCGACCTGGCACTCCATATGTACGCTGATACCTGGCCCAAGCCATAGTCACTTCTGGCCCAGGTAACTCAAAAACCTCCTCAGGGATCTCCTCGCACCCACTTTTACCATTCGAGACCATTCTCTTCACAAGATCTTTTACAAAGTGCAAAGGGCCAACAATGGACAAGGCAACCTTGAGGAAGAACAAAGACACCAGATAGCAAGTCTATTACAAAGCCGCAGTAATTAAGACAGTGTGGTATCGACACAGGGCAGACAAATAGGCCTGTGGAACAGATTAGAGAGACAGAAGGAAACCCTCACATCCACAGTCACCTGATTTATGACAAAATCAATGCTGCAGAGCGGAAGGGGAAGAATGGTCTTTGCAATAAATGATGTTGGGCCAATTGAATATCCACATGAAAAAAATGCCCCTTGATCTCTACCTCACGCCATACACAAAAATCAATTCCAGATGGATTGCATACCTAAGTGTGAAAGGTCAGAGCTTTTAGAGGAAAACACAGGAGACTATCTTCATGAGCTTGGAGGAGGCAAGGATTTCTCAAACAGGACATAAAAAGTTCTAACCATGAAGGAAAAAATTACAAGTGATAATATTAAAATAAAGAGTCTCTACTCATCAAGGAACACCATTCAGATGGTGAAAAGCTACCCATACAGGGAGAGAGAGATTGCAATCATATATCCACCAAAGGACTCAGATCAGAATACATAAAATTATATAAAAGTAATTATATAAAAAGTAATTAGAAAATTAATAAGAAAAATTAATGAAAAATCAGACAAGCCAACTTAAAAAACTGGGAAAAAGACTTGAACAAGCGTTCCACAAAAGGAGATACCGAAATGGTTCGACACATAAGAAAAACATTTGATTCCCTCAGCCATCAGGGAATAGTACAAATTAAGCCCACAATGTGAGAAGCCACTATACTCCCACGAAGACAGCTAAAAAGAGAAAGACAGACAATAATAACGCCAAGTGTCGGCGAGGATGAGGACACCAGAGCCCTTATGCACGGACGGTGGAGGTGCAAACTGACAAGCTGCTTTGAAAGCCTGCCTGGCAATACTCACTCAAGCTGAAACGTGCAAACCTATGGACCCAGCAAGTCCACTCCTACACACTTGCCCTACAGAAACGCATGCATGGGGTCACCTAAAGAACGGCCACAGGAGCATCATACGAAACAGCCCAAACCCTGCAAGCCGCCCAAGTGCTCATCAGTAAAAAGGATAAATCACAATATGTATCACAATACAGTCACGCAATGGAATCCTATACAGCAACAAGAATGAGCAATTACAAATAAGTAACAACGTGGATGAATTTCTCACATAAAATGTTGAGCAAAGAAGCCAGACACAAGAAAAGCATCTATTCATTATGATCCTAACTGCATAAAGTATAAAAACAGGCAACACTAATATATGTTTTTAGAAGTCAGGATGGTGGTTGCTCTTAATGTGGGGTGTGGGGGCAGTGATGGGAAGGGGGCACTGGACAGGGGGCCAGCAGGCAGTGCTCTGTTTCTTGAGCGGGGTGCTGGCTACACAGGTAAGCCGAGTCTGTGACTTTCACCAGGCTGTGCACTTGGGATCTTGCACTTTTCTGCACGTGTGTTGCACGTCAATCAAATGGGGCCACGCCGCTCCTGCCTCAGGGCTTGGCACTTGCTATCCCCAGAACTGCATGTGGCTCACTCCTTCACACCTTCAGGTCTCCACCTGAATGTCCTCTCTCAGAGAAGCCTTCCCTGACCACCCAATCTAAGACACAGTGCCCCCCAAATTGGGGTGAAGTGCCCCCCAAATTGGGGTGAAGTGCCCCCCAAATTCATGTCCACCTGGAACCTGTGAACGTGACCTTAGTTAGAAATAGGGCCTTTGCAGATGGAATCAAGGTAAGATGAGGTCAATCTGGATTAGCGCAGGCCCTAAATCCAATGA
>NW_007727582.1:284451-285848 GCF_000696425.1 Galeopterus variegatus | reverse complement strand
CTGTGCACTTGGGATCTTGCACTTTTCTGCACGTGTGTTGCACGTCAATCAAATGGGGCCATGCCGCTCCTGCCTCAGGGCTTGGCACTTGCTATCCCCAGAACTGCATGTGGCTCACTCCTTCACACCTTCAGGTCTTCACCTGAATGTCCTCTCTCAGAGAAGCCTTCCCTGACCACCCAATCTAAGACACAGTGCCCCCCAAATTGGGGTGAAGTGCCCCCCAAATTGGGGTGAAGTGCCCCCCAAATTCATGTCCACCTGGAACCTGTGAACGTGACCTTAGTTAGAAATAGGGCCTTTGCAGATGGAATCAAGGTAAGATGAGGTCAATCTGGATTAGCGCAGGCCCTAAATCCAATGACTGGTGTCTCTGTAAGGAGCAGACACACAGAGGGAAGAACCAAAAGGCGACAGAAGCAGAGACCACACCGATGCAGCTGCAAGCCTAGGGGTGCCACGGATTGCCAGCAGCCCCCAGAACCTGGCAGAAGCAGGGAATGGTTCCCCCTTCAAGCCTTCAGAGGGAGTGTGGCCCTGCCCACACTTTGAATCTGGCCTTCTGGCATCCAGGACTGTGAGAATAAGTGTCTGTTGTCCCAAGCCCCCCAGTGTGAGGCACTTTGTCCTGGCAGCTCTCAGAAACTAGCACATCTACCATGCCCGTCACTCCTAGCTCTCCTTTATTCTTCTCCAGAGCCCCAACAGTATTTATTAGCTTGCTTGTCGACTGTCCCCCCCATGCCCCTGGAATGTAAGTGTCATGAGAGCAGGGACTTTGCCTTATTCACACTGTCTCCTCAGTGCCTTGCCACACACCTGTGGCACAGAGCAGATCCACCATAAATATTTGAGGGCTGAGAGTGTGGTACATCTGTCTCTCCCCATGCTTGAAGCTCCGTGTGTGCTGGATGAAGGAATGCATTCTTTCCATCCTTTCAAACCTCAGCAGAGTAGGAAGAGCAGGGACAGCCTGAGGAGAAAATGCATCCAAGTGGACATGAACTGCTAAAGCGATCCCAGCAAGGCTTTGAGCTAGACCTCACGTTCCATCCTCATGGGCTCAATGGGCTGTGGCATTATCTACAATGCCTGTGTGTTTTATAAGGAAGAAATAGATGCTGGATGTGTGTAACTGATACTAGAAGAGAAAGCCACAAAGCCCGTTCCCTGACTTTAGGTCTCTAATGTTCCTGCCTTAGTGCAGACCCCATCCCCACTTAGTCACTGTGTTTGATTTAGTACAGGGGTCTGCAAACTTTCCCCACAAAGGGCCAAAGAGTTGACGTTTCAGGTTTTGGTTCATTCAGTGTGTCTCAGCTACTCAACTCTGCTGTTATAGCATCAAAGTGGCCAGACAGTAATGCATGAGGGTGCTGGATGTGGCCGATGGCTGG
>NW_007727582.1:281992-283635 GCF_000696425.1 Galeopterus variegatus | reverse complement strand
TTATAGCATCAAAGTGGCCAGACAGTAATGCATGAGGGTGCTGGATGTGGCCGATGGCTGGGGTGTCCCCTGACCTGGGGTCTCTCTGTGGAGGTGCATTTGGGAGGAGATGACCTGTGCGGGCCGGGGTCATCTGGGGACAGCCTTGCCCTATTCACCCTGTCCCTTTGCGAACTTGGCTAAGTGCTTCCCCCTCCACACACACACCCTCATCCTCGCTGGCTCTCAGGGGATGCCCAAGCCTGCTTTTTGCACAGCATCTTCGAGAGAGTCTGGTGAACAGGACGTCCTCCCCCATCCAGCCCCAGTCTCTGCCGAGAGCAGACTAACGGACTTGCAGCTTTTGGAAAAGTACTGCCGATGACCAAGAGTTAATCAGGCAGTGACCCCATGCCTGGGCGAGGTGAACAAGGGGGGAGAGCATGACGGGAAGTGGGCGAGCAAGCTGTCCTCAGCCCTCCCTCCATAGCCATGGTCACTGAGAGAGGAAATGAGGCTGGGCACGGATGATGCCATCCACAAAGCAGGCACAACAGGTGCAGAGGGGACAGCAGACACAAGCTGTGCAATTAAGGCCTCTAGACACCTGTTGTAAGCTTGCCCATTCACACCCTGGCAGGCGGTTCACACCTCTGAGGAAGAAAAGAGAAAAAATAAAAAAAACAAAAAGATGCTGGGATGAAGGAGAAAAGCAACTTTCCATCTGTGGCCTGCAGCTGCTGGCCGACCTAAGGCAGTGTTCCTGATGGCCACCCTCACCAGACATCCCTGCTGACCCTCTCCGGGTTGAGTCAGTTCAGCGGGATGGGGTGGGCTCTAGAGTGAGAGTTGGCTGTGCCGCTGCAGAGCTGTGTGACCCTGGGCAAACTCCTGAACCTCTCTGTGCCTCACACACTTCATCTTTATCGGGATCCAATAGAGTAAGGCTTTGCACAGTGGGTCTGTTTGCAGCAAACATTTTCTGAGCACCAGCTATGTCCCAGGCACCTGTGGGCACTGCAGTGGACCAAGCAGAGTGTCTGAGCTCAGTCTGAGGGCAGAGGTTCAGTACACTAAATGGACAACTGCACAAACAGCAGTTCAAGGGTGACTGAAAGGCAGGCTGTGGTGCAACAGTAACAGGGGCTGCAGGAGAAGAGGACAAGCTGAGCTTCCCTGGCCAGGGGTCGGGAGTGAGTCAGTGTGAGCTGAAGGCCTCACTATAGACAGCAATAATTGCAGCATGCAGAGTGTGCTTTCTCTGGTCTGCTACTGTTCCCAAAGCTTAATCCTTACGACTGCCCTCAAGACTTTTTATCGTATGGAGGTCTACGCCCATTTTCCAGATGAGAAAACTGTGACACAGAGAGGCTAAGAAACGTGCCCAAGGTCACACAGCTAGAAAGTGGTGGAGCTGGGATATGAATCGAGGTGAGCTGGTCCCAGGAGTTGTGTCCATAATCTCACTGCCCTGCAGGTGTTAGTGATACCATCATCATCGACTCTAATCATATATATGAAATCTACATGATAAATAGATGCCTCTACATGGGCATTTTTCAAATTGAGGCCAGCCTGTAAGGTACAGAATCCCCGAATGCCAATACATTATATGGGGGCACTCGTAAGTGAGGTTGGGAGGAAGGGAGAGGAAGCCAGGGAGG
>NW_007727582.1:277061-281463 GCF_000696425.1 Galeopterus variegatus | reverse complement strand
GGCAGCAAGCAGGGAGGCACCAACTTCTCATGGGCCATCAAAGGCTTTTAGGGCAGCAAGCGAGGGGGAGAACTCACAGGATGATGCGGACCCCCTCCCTCTGTGGAGTGACCATACACACCCTGAAAGTCCTCTTCATTTGTGTTTCACAGGGTCCTCCCAGGAGGATGCGCGGCAAGAGGGGCAAGTATCATCAGCCCATTTTATAGAAATAGAAACTGACGCTAAGGGACTTGTTTTGGGCCGCTCATGGCAGGGACCTTCCCATTTCTAGGAAGCCTCTGTGGAGAAGACCAGGTATGTGGGCTCCCACCCTGGTTCTGTTCTAACTAGCTGGTGACCGGGGAAAGCTTTCAGTCCCTCCGGGTCTCAGTCTCCACACTGTAAAATGACAGTTATCAAAGACCTCAGTCTTTGAGGATTCTGTGGGTTGGGGTCAACTCACCAGTACAGCCCCTTTGAACAAAGGGAGGAAAAGAGGGTGATAACTTGGTCCTCTCAAGAAGAAGGAAATCGACTTTTAACACGCGCTATCCTGGCGACCAGCCCATGGGCAATTTCCTCTTAGGGGATACACTCAAAGAGAAGCTAATCACCCAAGACACCAGCCAAGAAGGCAACCCTCTCACATCCACCAGGTGTCCTATCAGTGGCATTTGACTCCTAATGGGCAGGAAGGCAAGATAAACCACCTATTGGTAAAAAGAAAGGAAAGAGACAAAGGAAGAGAAATCAGGCCTTGACTGTGAACATGGTGGACTTCAGCTTTCCACGCTGCAGAGAAGACAGTGGAGGGAGATGCTGACGCGTGCGCATGCTAACTCTGCCACCCAAGCCTTCTCTCACCTCCAGACTCACCAGTCTTCCTAACCTAACTCCAGTGTTCTTGAAGTCACTGACCCCCTATAGGAAACAGTAGTAACAGCTTCGCTCACAGGGTGCTTCTTATGAACTGGACACCATGCTAGGCACCTCACATACTCAATTCCTCTTTATTACCTACCTGGTTCCTGCCATCCCCATTTCACAGGTGAGGACAACTGAGGCCCTGGGAGCTGAAGTGACACAGCCTAGGAAAAGAGGGAACTGCTTTGGACCCACTCAGTCTATTGCCAGAGCTGGCTCTTCACTGTTACTCTTCCTGTCCTGGACCTGAAAGCCAGCTGGATATTCCCAGCCACTCTCAGAGGGGTAGGTTAGCAACGACCCCCAGAGGTTACGAGTGATGACAATGGCAGACAAGCTTCTGTGAAACACTGCCCTCCTCCCATCAGCCTCTCCAACCATCTTCTTGCTGAGCCTTTCACTGCCTAGGGAGGGAGGAAGGAGAGGCAGACATAATTTTCATTCCCATCCTGCAGATGAGAAAACCAAGGCTGGCCAATGTGCCAAACTACACTCTAGCTCCAAATGATCTGATCTTTCCACTGGTTTGTAGGTAGGACTGGCTACCTAATTTGCAGGGCCTGGTGTAAAATGAAACTTCAGGGCCCCTTGTTCAATGATGAAGACTTTCAAGGTGGCAACAGCACAGCATGAAACCAAGTGTGGGGCCTTGTGCAACCATACAGGCCATGTGCCCACGAGCCAGCCCTGTTTGCAGAACCTCTTTCCAAGAGGATGTAGGGCACGACATTCCAGGACCTGCGTGGCTTGAACCAGGGCTGCCTCATGGAATATAACAGAAACAGGCAAGCGGAGGATACTTCCAGGAAGAGCCCCTTTTCCTCTCTGTACCCCATTTGCCTCGTCTAGGAAATAGATGCAATGACAGTCCCGCGTTGTGGGGCTGCCTGGGAAGAAAGACAGGAGGAGCGCACAGACATAGTGAGCCCAGGGCCTGGCGCCTTCTGAGTGCCATCTCTCTTTTAACACCTACCCCCAAGGGTTCTCTGTTATCTGAGGCCAATCTTTTGAAATGTGGATGACCACAAGACCCCATCCATCCATGCTTTAGCTCTGCACACAAGTGCTTGTGTGAGGATGTGCAGTCCTGGATGCTGGAGCCTCATGAGAGTGTACAGACTTAGGCCCTACCCAGGCACCGGGCAGGCTGCTCTCAGAACTGCCTCTGCCCTGGGGACTTTCTGGTGGAGATGGGGAGAGAATAAAACAAACAACATGGCAAAATACACATTTGCATATGTACTTGCCCCACAGCAAACCCCGATGGGAAGCGGGTGTGTGTGGGGGATAGCCCAGTCTAAACACCATTTTTTGTTCTGGAATCCAGACTGACTTAAGGCTCTGGGCACCTGCTGGGTGAGCTGAGGGCCTTTTCTGTCCTTGCTCTGGTGTGGGGTGAGAGGTTTGCTAACTTGTGCTGGTCTCGGTCACCCCTATTTGTCTCCCACATTTCCTGTTAGGGGATGGAAGGGAACTGGCTTGGCCTGTCCCTCACTGGCTCTCTACCCCAGAACTTGTTGGAAAATGAAAAATAAGAAAATGCTGCAGAGAAACTTCAAGGATTCAGCACTGCTGTCAAAGACACAGGTTTTTGTCTGGAGTCAGACTCAAAGTCTGGGTTCAAATCCTGACTCCACTGGTTTTATGCTTCTTAATAGCACAGCTGACATTTATTTACTACCTGCCACTCTGTGCCAGGTGCTATACTAATTGTTTTACAAGTATACTCTCATTTAATCCTTTTAATAGCCTGTGAGGCAGCCACATGGTGAGAAATGGAGCTGGGTGCCAGCTGGAGGCATCCGACGACCATCCGAGGGGGTGGAATTTGAGCTGGTTTCTTCACTGGGAAATGGAGACGACGATAACTACTCTGCAGTTACAAACTGTTGCAATACATGGATCCCTAGTAATGTAAGCCCTTCAGCCCACAGGGCCTGATACGCAATATAAGTAATAACCATTAACATTTATTACCACATCACCATCATAAATCACAGCATAGGTCATCATCAGTATTGGCATCATTATTTTATACCAGGGGAAACTAAGGCCCAGAAAGTGAGTGGCATAGAGAGGATGAGAATTGCTCTCTCCCCATCCCTACTGAGTGTTCTAAAGAGCGATCCTTGAATCGTCCCAGATGACGATCCCACAGAACATGGATCCACGGTCGCTCTTGGCACCGGTCCGGTCACTGCCAGGGCTGGGTTAGTTTAAGGGGCTGGATTGGAAGGGCCCAGGCAATGCTGCCTGGGCTGGGAAGCTGCTACCCCGCAGCGGGTGTGAACCTGCCCCGGCTCTCCACGGTCCTGTACTCTCACCCCGCACTTGTCCTCAAGGCTATCGCTGTTGGTCTCCTTCCTGATCCTCCAGACCACGGACTCCTCAAGAGAGGGGCCAGGGTCTCTCCTGAACCAGCTGCATGCCTGGAGCCTAGCACAGTGCCTGGCACAAATAACGCTTGCCACAGCACAGTGGTACCACTAATGCGACCTGAGAGATGATGGCTCCTCCTAGGCCCAAGAGAAGGACATAACAGGCGGCACAGAGGAGTGGTCCAAGCCAAGGCTATGGGTCAGACTGACTTAAATCCAAATCCCAGCTCAGCTGTGTGGTCCTGGGCAGGATACTTCATCTCCCTGGGTGCCCGGTTTCCTGCCAGGTGCAAAAGGGATAACAGCATCCCTCCCTCTCAGGGCTGCTGTGTGGCTTAGAGGAGATGATGCCCTGTGGGAAGGTACTCAGCATAGAGCCCAACACACAGCAAGAGTGCCATACAAGGGGGTTGAGATTTTTATTACACTTGGTATGACAAATCCACAAAACCTCCCTGGCAAAACGGACCAGGTTGGTTCCCCTAAACCCTGAAATCTTCCCCTGGCTAATGACCTTTGCTGGCCAGTGGCTTTGTCTGAAATCCTGTCTGGGGCTTCCCTGGACCAGCTTCATGTCCCTGAGAAGGCTCACAGCGACCCCTGCTGTCCTGCACTCAGAACTGCCTCAAATCCCTAGCCAGAGTGAACAACAAAAGCCAGGCAGAGCCTTCCAAGGAGGGTGCCCGCATCGGGGGTTTAGGAATCTCCCATCAGAGCAACGGTAGGAAAAGTGATACCACGTGTAATTATGTTCGGTGGACACTAATTCCCTCTATTCTAAAAATAAATATAATACTTGAGATCAAACAAAGCGCTTTCCCTTCCCTTCTGTCTTTTGTTTCCCCGGATAAGTGTCATCCTAAACACACTGCAGAATCAAGTGAAACTGTCATTGCGTAGGATATTATTTCCTGATCAACATGTGCTGTTCTTAGCAAGCCTGTTTTGATCTGGCAGTTCTTGGGCTGCTTTATAGAAAGCAGAAGCATGTTAAAACAAGCAGACAAATGTGAGAAGCTGAGGATATGCACTAGAATCCTGTAAGAAACGACTTCACGTGCTCCTCTCGACTAATCTACCCAGGTGCAGGGAAGTGGAAAACACCCCCCCGGGTTGTG
>NW_007727582.1:273849-276899 GCF_000696425.1 Galeopterus variegatus | reverse complement strand
ATTTCCTGATCAACATGTGCTGTTCTTAGCAAGCCTGTTTTGATCTGGCAGTTCTTGGGCTTCTTTATAGAAAGCAGAAGCATGTTAAAACAAGCAGACAAATGTGAGAAGCTGAGGATATGCACTAGAATCCTGTAAGAAACGACTTCATGTGCTCCTCTCGACTAATCTACCCAGGTGCAGGGAAGTGGAAAACACCCCCCCGGGTTGTGACCCCATCTCACCAGGCTGCTCTTGCCACGCAGGATGCCCGGGGATCACAGTTTAGACCCTGCTACTTAGATACAGGCAGGGACAGCATCTCTGCCTCAGCTCCCGGCTAACCTCATCTGTTAATGAACTGCACGCCAGTGTATGATTTAGAACAGAGGGAGAAGGAGGACAAGAATTTTTGAAGTGAATTTCCCAAACAGCTTCCCATTCTTTAAATCACAGAGTGACAGCAAAGAGGACAGATTTCATGCAAAGATAATTCTTTTTTGTCTCCAAACACACAGGACATTTTGCATCCATAGTTTACCTTGCAGGATGCTAACTGGTAATTCTAACAGGGACTTCACTCTCCTGATCTTTATACTAGAACTCGACAAACAAAGGTTGAATGAACAAGGCCCAGTATGTGGAATCCTGAATGTTCACCCTTGTACAGGCCATGGTGCTATGGGTCCCTGGAGCACACTTAGACCCCAGCCAAGCCTCAACGACTTGCTTGGTTGTGGCTACTTTCATCTGCCATTACATCCTCAGGGCTAGATGGTCTCTCTCTATCCCCCGGCATGTGCCTGGGAGTGCCTTGTCTTTAAGCATTTCGCTGTTATGTCCTGTCATGTTCAGGACTCAGGGCTTGGTGCTGGGTGATACCTAACTAATCTTAAAAACCAAATATTGTAACATGCCCACATAGGGATTGCAAACTGGTGGGCCTGGGGCAAGACAGACTTTGCCCTTCATAGTATTTGTTTTTAAAAAGTGAATTAGTTACCAATGAATTTCCCTAAGAATCCAGATCGCTAGTTTCTCTTTGAAAACATGGGAAGAACTGGTCTTACTAAATTTGCATTCCTGCATGGCATCACGGCTGGGTGAGAAGGCCTTCAACTCCTTATTCCCCACCCAGCCTGATCTTATAGGTCCTATTACTTGCCTGGCCCCTGAGACAGCTGGAGCTTTTGACCCCTGTGCAAGCAGGTGCTAGTAGATTGCATTATGAATGTAGGTACTTCACCTTCATTGCAAAAAGGACTTTTCATAGAGAGTAATCTAGGCTGGTGGTCTCCAACACTGGCTGGACATTAGAATCCCCTGAGGAGCTTTGATCAAAACACCAATGTCTGATCAATGGAATCCAACTCTCTGGGGGTGGAGCCTGAGCGCAGGTATGTTTGTGAAAGTCACCAAGTGATTCAAATTTGCTGCTAAAGTGGCGAACCATGGGCTTAACCCAAAGAGGTGACCTGGATGTAGGAAATTTCAAGCAGACCATGGCAGAGCTAGGTTCAAGCCACAGGGCTCCTGTACCTCCTGCAGCTTGATTTGTGGACAGGGATGGAGAATGTTCCTGCCCTTTCTTTTCCTGCCTCTGAGAGGAGGAGGCCTGGCTGTTTTGACTTTTTTCTACGCAATGCTCTGAGGAGCAGCACCTGAGATTAAGAGAGATAAATGAAAGGCAGCCAAAAGATGACCTTTGAAAGACCACTGCACTGGCCCACAGCGGAACCACCGGGCCCCAAAGGCCGCCTTTCCCGAGACCACAGCGGTCCCAGGACTGAACGAGGGCACTCACCTGAAGAGCTCGCGGATCTCCCGGCTGTCAGCCTGGAAGGGGATGTTCCGCACCAGGATCTTGGAGGTCGTCTGCTTTCTGGGCACTTGTTTCTTGCGAAAGGATGTCAGGGCTGGCCTAGAATGTGGAGGGAAAAGGGTTTAGGTTATTCAGGGTGTCAGCGGCTCCTGCCCTTCACTGACTTCACCGCCTTCCTGCTCAGAACTGATGCTCTGGTCTTGTGTTTAGGTGATGGATTCAAAACATGTGTGTGGAGCAGGCCGAGATGAGAGGGGAGGAAGGCCGTGTCCCCCTGGGTGACATGGCCATACTCTCTTCTCCCCAAACAGCTGGGCATGGCGGCTCCACACACCCACCCTTGGGCTGCTGCCTCCACTTGAGAGACTTGGGCTACCAGGGACTTAAGAAAGGCAACTGGGTGAGGGCGGGGCTGGGTTCTCACCAAACCCACTCTCCACTGCTTCTCTCCAGAGGCACAGGAAGACCCTGGCTGGTTACCAAAGGTCTCATTTGCGACACTTCCTCACTAACCTGAGGAGGACCGTGCAGGGGCCTAATCATGGAGAGGGGTCTCTTGCCTGGGGTTCAAGGTCATCCCTAATGCAGTCTACCTTACCTGCCCCCTGCTCTCCCAGGGAAACATTCCGCTCCATGGAAGCAGGGTAGTAGGCAAGGCTGTGAGTTAACAAGCTGGGTGGGAATACCAGGTCGGACTCTCAGGATCTATGTGATCTTGGGCAAGTTACTTGGCCTCTCTGGGCCTCAGTTTCCTCATCTGTAGATTGGGTGTAATAATAGTGTTGACCTCGTCAGATCATTTGAGGAATTATTGAGAGAGGACTTAGCACTGTACCCACCAGGTGGTAAACATTCAACAAATGGCAGCTGCTATTATAATGACATTGTTACAACTCCCTTCGAGCCTGCTCCATGTCATCTCCTCTGAGGACTTCCCTGTCTCCACTAAGACAGCAGCCCCACCTCCACCCCTGCCCCTGGCACTCATCACTGCCTCATGGCGTGTTACATATTTAATCATGTTTCTCTTTATTGTCTCGACACGCTAGGTCTGTGCTGTCCAAGACAGTGGCCACCAGCCACATGTGGCCAGTTAAATCAACATGAAATGAAACAAAACTAAAAATTTACCTCCTCAGTTGCTGGGGCAGTCAGCCTCCAAGAGTCCCCAATAACCCCTGCTTCTTGGCATTCATGCCCTTGTGTACTCTCCTCCCACACAGTATCAGGAGAGGTCTGTGTGACCAAT
>NW_007727582.1:271927-273217 GCF_000696425.1 Galeopterus variegatus | reverse complement strand
GACACGCTAGGTCTGTGCTGTCCAAAACAGTGGCCACCAGCCACATGTGGCCAGTTAAGTCAACATGAAATGAAACAAAACTAAAAATTTACCTCCTCAGTGGCTGGGTAGTCAGCCTCCAAGAGTCCCCAATAACCCCTGCTTCTTAGCATTCATGCCCTTGTGTACTCTCCTCCCACACAGTATCAGGAGAGGTCTGTGTGACCAATAGGACACAGCAGAAGCGACGGTGTGTGACCTCTGAGACTAAATTGTAAAAGGCCTTGCCACATCCCCCTTCTTCTCCCCTGGGTCACTTGCTCTGGGGGAAACCAGTTGTCATGCCATAAAGACACTCATGTGGTCCTGGGGAGAGGCCACAAGGCCAAGAACCAAGGCCTCCTGCCAACAGCTCCATGAATGTGCCATCTCAGCAGCAGGTCCGTCAGCCCCAGTTGAGCCTTCAGATGACTGCAACCCCGGCCGACATCCTGGCTGCAACCTCCCGAGAGATCCTGAGCCCGAACCTACTTTTTAATTCCTGACCCTCAGAAGCTGTGAGACAAAGTTTTGCTTTAAGCTGTTAAGTTTCAGGATATTTTGTTATGCAGCAAGAGACAACTAATACATTTGTGCTTGCCACATTTCAAAGGCTAAGTAGCCACATGTGGCAAAGGGTTACCACCCTGGGCAGGACAGATGTAGAACATTTCCATTGTTGCAGATGGTTCTATTGATTAGTGCTGCCCTAGAATGTAAACTCCACAAGGAAACTCCATCCCCAGTGCCTAGGAAGAGTGTCTGGTGCACAGTGGGCTTTCCATAATTTTCTGTTGAATAAAAAAAGGATTGCATGAACACTGGCTAGGGAGCTGGAGCTTGCAAGGCTGAGTTCAGGCTGACTCTCTGGAGGGAGTGTACTGAAAAGATTGCCACCACCAGCTGGGTGCCCTGTGCACAGCATGTGCTGGATACTTTACACACTACATCTGCTTATCACATTTTACTTTATAAGCAAAGTCCCCTGCCCAAGGTCACACAGCTTCTGCATTAGAACGTGAAAGCTGGGGACTACAAGGCCTATGCTCCTTCCCTTACACTCTTATAGCCTAGGGACCCCTGTTTGACTTCTGAGGACCCCTGCAGCAAGCCTTCTTCTGGTTAAGGATGCTCAACATAGTACAGACCATGACAGGTGAAAAATACCAGAGACACCCTAGCTGGATTCACAAATAGCATTTAAAAATAAGAAGAGAGGGAAGAAAAAGGGCAGGAGCTCAAGGCACTCACCGGCAGTTTGAGTGACCACAA
>NW_007727582.1:269457-270620 GCF_000696425.1 Galeopterus variegatus | reverse complement strand
GCAAAACAAAATGAAGCACCAACTGACCTGCAACTCTTGCTTGGTTTATTTAAACCAGCAAGATGAGTGTTATTTGCTTGTTTCTCCTGCATTTGTTCCTTTTAGTATTAAAAAAAAAATGTATTCTACATTCACCCAAAGGACTAGCATGGTCCCAGTTCACCAGGGAAATGGAGCTGCCAAATGTGTTACCACCTTAAGTAGGAAGAGTCCTAAATGGTGAGGGGGGTCAAGTGGAAAGAACATTCAAGGGCCATGTGACACCCTCCTGGGCAGCCAGCACCAAGAACAGAAAGGACCGGCTCTCATCAAAGGAAAGAGAAAGACACCAAAGACTCACTTGGTGGCTCGTTCTGAGATCCTCACTTCCAGCTTGTGATTGTCCACGACGTGACCCTAAGAAATAAAACACGGCTTGTTCCTCTGTTCTTAGAAATACTCAGCAGTATCCTTGCCCTTCACCAGAGCAGAGCCCTGGCTCAAGGACAGAAGGGTGATGGTTCCCCAGCCAGAGGGACTAGTTGGAACCAGGGACAGAAAACAGCTTTTCCCAGAAATGGCTCCTGCCAAGCCATACCGCAGCTGGTGGTCACAGAGACCCAGCCCTTCAATGTTCTCTTGAGCTGTGAGTAGGCCTTGACCTCTATGCCATGCAAGGAACACAGAATTTCTCATTGTTCATAAACACTTTTCAGGCAAAGGAAGCTCCTTAGGTATGCCTTGCAGAGTTTGATTTAGTTTGCAGGCTCTTTAGAAAAAATTCTAAATCACAGTGAAGTTGCATCTAAAGCTAGGCTCTAAAATCAGTCCCTGAAGGTAAAAATGGTGTATTAGCAAAATTACCCTTGAAAATCCCTTAAATCTCCCATAAAATACAGCACCCAAAGCTTTGTATAAACAATTCTTTGTGGCTATATGCACATATGTATGTATATAGTGACATACAGAATATAATACTGTATAAGTGCAAGGTGGAATCTTATTAGTACCTTGGATTATGTGGAAGAAAAAGATGACCACTGAACTTGTAGAGCTGAATGCAAGTTAAATGAGTACATAACCCCTGACATGGAAAGGCCTGGGACGTGGGGTGCCTGGGGTGTGGGACTAAAAGCTTCTTGAGCTGAGGCCCAGCCCAGCTCCCTTTAAGGTGGTGCACATTC
>NW_007727582.1:266529-268653 GCF_000696425.1 Galeopterus variegatus | reverse complement strand
TGGGACTAAAAGCTTCTTGAGCTGAGGCCCAGCCCAGCTCCCTTTAAGGTGGTGCACATTCTAGACCATTTTGCTCTCTGCAGCCCCAGCCCCTCCCTGGCTACTGAGAGTCCCACTTGTCCCTGGTACTTAGGGCATAGCAGGACGGCATCTCTCCTCTGTCTGAACAGGACACTGAATCTACCTCCAAACACCTCTTGGTTCCGCCCCCCTCTCCCCACCTTCATCCACCCTACCTCCTCCCTGGCCCAAGCTACCATCATCTCCAACCTGCCCTCCTACATCCAGTCTCCAGGCAGCAGCTGGAGACTGTTCTAAAGCATACATCAGACCCTTCCACAATGTGCTCAAAGCCCCCTGCCTCTCACTGCCTTTATGCTGAGTTCCACAGTCCTTACAAGAGCTTACAAGATCCTAACCTGCACACCTCTCACCTCATCTTGAACCTGACTCCCCTACCCCCCTTCTCACCCTGGCCACACTGGCCTCTTTTTGCTTCTCAAACACATAAAGCCATTCCCACCTGAGAGTCCCTGCCTCAGACCCTTTTGAACATGCTGTTCCCACCTCCTGGACTCCTTTCCTCCCAGATCCCTAGGTAGCTGCCTTCTTCTAGTCAATGAGGTATCAGCTCAACTGTTACCTCCTTAGAGAGGCCCACTTTCCCCACCAGAGAAGCCCACACAAGCGTCTCCCCCAGGCCTAGCACAGTGCCTGCAGAAACCAGGCCCTCGATAAAAATGATGTGGACTGAATATATGAACGAACTATGGTGAACATGGAGTGTTGAGAAAAGTTCTTAATTTTTCTTGGGCATGGTCTCCTGGAGAACTGGCAAAAGCAATGGGACCAGGAAAATGGGGACTTAATACACATTCCTGCTCCATTTCAGAGGGCCGATGGGGCCTCCCACCAACTGCCAAGTGCCTCCGTGGATCTCAGCTGAGAATCCCCACCTCACCTGCAGCTGCTTGAGAGCTTTCTGGGCCTGTTCTGGCTTCCTGTATTCCACAAATCCAAACCCCATGGAAAGCAGTGCTCCTGAAAGAGAGGCGGAAATCACACCAGTGGCGTGGGTGGGGGAGAAGTAAAGAACAAACACAAGACCAAGGGTGAGGGCTCCAGGTGGGGCTGAGACCTCCACTCTATTTTCTTTTTTCTTTTCATACCCCTCTTCATTCCCCAAAAGATTTCAGCTCCTAGCCTACCATTTATTACTAGTCATTCCAATGAATCAGCCAAGGAGGTAATATGGCCACCACCTGAGGCCAAGCTGACCAATAATTAACAGATGATTGACATGATAATTAACTTCATAATAGAATTCCGCCTTTGGGAGAGAGCTTGAACTAAAAGGGATGACCATAGCTACGACAAGCAGCAAAACCTCTACCTGGGCAGTCCCCTACCTCCACACATAATGCACAAAATGAATATGTGTATGAAAGTCACTGGCACCAAAGGCTTGCTCTTTACAAGTATTTCTGACCATCCAATTACATTCGGTTCCTGGGTTTTAGACACAAAGTTCGGATAGGGAAGGCAGCTGCGTTATTTCAACTTATCTGGTTCCCTACTTCTAGGTAGTGAATAGCTAAAGTTCAGATGACATTGTGATAATTCTATGAGAAACTTTTGCTTCCTGAGCATATGTATGAGGGTACTTTAAAAAGTTCATGGAAAAATGGAATCGAAAGATAATATGAATCTTTCCATGAACTTTTTGAAGACCCATCATATAATACATGTGTGTATGGACACATGTATAACGGGGGAGGAGGGAGTTCATTCACAAGGCACTGAAAAATATAAGATCCCTAATTACATTTTGCCTTTTTGACTCAAAACTGGATGCATCTCCCCATCCTTGACCCAGCATTTCTATAGACTTAAGTTTATTTTTTTTCACAATTGTACTCAAAGAGGATTGGTTTAAGCCTGATGGGTCCAAAAGAGGCTCGAGATTCTCTACTTTTGAACTCACTTAGCAGTTCCTATCCTCTACTGTACTGCTGGTGAGGCCTTTGCCCCTGAACTTCCATTTGCAGCAAGTGTTACAAAACGGGGGCCGAATGCACTAAGAAATTCCATTAATTGTCCAAATGTGGCTCAGACGGAACTGTG
>NW_007727582.1:265709-266029 GCF_000696425.1 Galeopterus variegatus | reverse complement strand
GGGGGCCGAATGCACTAAGAAATTCCATTAATTGTCCAAATGTGGCTCAGACGGAACTGTGGGCTGACAGGCAGCAGTCCCCCAAGGTGACTTTAAATGTTGGTTCTTCAAGCAGACTTGCAAGCTCTCCTCTGGAGGCTCAAGGTTGGTGATATTTGTGTACATATGATATTTAAAAATTGCATTGAGATTGTGTGAAAAGTAACCATGAGAAAGTCAAGTGCACTTCCCAGCCACTGACACTGTGCAGATAGATCCACTCTGTGCACCTCCCAGCCACTGACACTGTGCAGAGAGATCCACTCTGTGCCCCTCCCTAT
>NW_007727582.1:263842-265435 GCF_000696425.1 Galeopterus variegatus | reverse complement strand
CTCTGTGCACCTCCCAGCCACTGACACTGTGCAGAGAGATCCACTCTGTGCCCCTCCCTATATCCTGGGAGGCTAACCTCTATAGACAGCACTGCCTGGGCTCCCAGCCTCCTGGTTTCTTGTTGGGATTAGCCAACAGGATGCCTGATCTGAGACTAGAGAGTGGAGGAGAGAGTTCGTCCACAACCCCCACCCACCTCCCTGCTTTGGTGTGGTTCTGCAGCAGCCACATCCAATTCACAGCTTCAGCTCCTGGTTATTTCGTGGCTCCAACTCTCAACTGAGCTCTGGTCACACTATGTCCTCCCATGCTCTTTTAGGCTTAGTGGGGAAAAGACATTCTTTCTATATGACCAGCTGCCTGGACAGCCCTATGGGTTCCCAGCCTGCACCCTGGCCCTTGGTCCCTTCATCAAAAACTTCTCTTCCACAACCCCAGCTGAAGCTGAATGAGCTTTCCATTTCCTGCTGCAACCCTGACCAATATGCTTCACCTAGTTTTCCCCCAAACTGTGAGGGATGGGCCTCAGAGAACAGGGCTCTCAAATAGACTTTTGAAAAGAGAGTGAACACTTTAAGAGCTGCTTACACCACCAAAAGATCACATAACTATTTCTAAAGCACGCTGAAGAGTGCTCCCAAAGGCAAAGGCAGCCTCTAGAGCGTCTGACTGCAGAGAGGGACACAGCAACCTGGACAGAGCAGGTGACACTTCTGCTGCTGACCTGGGTGCATCTCTGCCTAGTCTGACTCACCTCCTAGATTTCAGGGATGACTCCCTTTGCTGAAATCCCTGCAAGTTACCCAATGCCCCAGCAAGTTATCCTTAACTCAGCACTCGGCTGCCTTTCCTTATATCCCAAACTAGATCTGAAGTTCCTGGAGAACATGGATGTTATGTGTTGAACTGTCCCCCAAATCCATTTGTTGAAATCCAAACCCCTAGTATCTCAAAATATGATCTTATTTGATAGGCTCTTTAGAGATAAAATCAAGTAGGAAAAAAAAAAAAAAAAGTGGGCCGGCCNACACTGGAGAGTGTGCCGCTTGGGAGCGCGGCGGCGCTCCCACTGAGGGTTCGGATCCCATTTGGAGACTGGTTCCTGCTCACCGGCTGAGCGCGGTGTGGGCACAACACCGAGGGTTGCAATCCCGTTGCCGGTCCCTGGTACGGGCGCGACACCGAGGGTTGCGATCCCGTTACCGGTCAGTAAAAAAGACAAAAAGGAAAAAAAAAAAAGAGATAAAATCAAGTTAACATAAAGTTATTAGGGTGGGACTTAACCAAATACTAGGGTGGGACCTAACCAAATATGATTGGTATCCTTTAAAATGGGGGTGGGTGGGTGGATTTGAACACAGGACAGGCATACACAAGGAGAATGCCATGTGAACATGAAGATGGCCGTCTACAAACCAAGGAGAGAGGCCTAGAGCAGATCTTCCCTCACTGCTTCCAAAGAAACCTCCCCTGCCAACACCTAGATTTCAGATTTCTAGCCTTTACAAGATAAATTTCTGTTGTTTGAGCCACCCAGTCAGTGGTACTTTGTTATGGCAGCCTGAGCAAACTTCCATGCCACCTATCTGCTT
>NW_007727582.1:261242-263406 GCF_000696425.1 Galeopterus variegatus | reverse complement strand
TGAACATGAAGATGGCCGTCTACAAACCAAGGAGAGAGGCCTAGAGCAGATCTTCCCTCACCGCTTCCAAAGAAACCTCCCTTGCCAACACCTAGATTTCAGATTTCTAGCCTTTACAAGATAAATTTCTGTTGTTTGAGCTACCCAGTCAGTGGTACTTTGTTATGGCAGCCTGAGCAAACTTCCATGCCACCTATCTGCTTAAAACCCTCTTTGGCTCCCCAGTACCTCAGGGGGAAATTCCAAACTCCTCTGCCTGGCATTAAAGCCACTTTGTGATGTGGAGTCTGTCTATCTTTCTAGACGCATCTCTTGCTTCTTCCTCAACATGCTTAGTCCCTGCTGTCCCTTCTGCACATCATTCCCACCATCTGACTGCTGTGCCTCCCTACCCTCCAAGCCTCTGCCTGACATGGAGAATCCTGTGCTGGGCTCCTGTCCATACTCCTTGTCACACTGAGCTGCAAACACCAGCTCATCTGTCTCTCCAACTAGATGGTGAGCATGTGGGGGCAGGGACCATGTCTCCTTCAGTCTTACGTAACTAATGCTGGAAGGCCCCAGGAACTGTCTGAGGAATAAGTGAACAAAAGACACCTTGGCTTGGCCACCCAGCCCTTTATACATAGCAGGTGCTGGGGACATAGTTTTTGCCTGACTCATGTGGCATCCCTACAATCCTGCCAAATTGAAGGGACTCAGGATGGGAACTGCATGTCTGTGAACAAGCAAGGACTTGTCCCTGCCCATCCTTTGCAAGGAGCCAGGGCTGGAGAAGAGCCAAGTAGAGGCCAAGAGACCCATGACAACACCCAGGGCCGGATGGAGAGATGAGGTGGTCTCTGCCTGGCCCATGTACCCACTGGCCAGGGAAGTACATGACTAATGACTGACTTAGTGGAATGTTCCAGAAGTTCTACATCTTGGTTATTTTCCGTGGAAGGGAAGAGGGAATAACCAAGATTGGTCATTTCTTGCTATTTCCTAGGAAATCTCCCCAGCACAGAGGTGCTGAAAGGAGGCAGAGTTTTCTGCTACTGAATGGTGTCACAAAGGGCACTAGTCCGAAACCATCACTGACAGGCTAAGACAGGGAAGGGTCTAGATGCAGAAGAACCTGATATGCAAGACTGCTCCTACTGAAAAACAGGGGTCTCCAGGGAAACAGAGAGGGACCACTTTAGCCAGGCCACAGGAGAGAGTATGAGGGTGACAATGCTTCAGAATGAGAGGACCTTCAGCACAAGTGAGAGTTACCCCAGCCCTGTGCCCAAAGCTGCACAGTGTCCTTTAGAATCATTTCTCTCTGATTCAGATTTCATATGGAATACCTGCTTTGCTCTTCTTCTTGGAAATAGAGCAGCTCTTCACCATTCCCACTTTGGAAAACACCTGAAAAAGAACGTTAACATGTATCATCAGCAGTTCCAGGCCCATCCTGAAACCCATGCAGGCATATCTTACAGGACAGAGGCCACACACCCAAGCACAGGCACCAGCAAGACAAAGACAGAAGCAGAGCTGACACCTGGATTGAGGTACTGTGGCCATGCCCTGTCCTCAACCCTTTACATGCATTAACTCACTCAGTGACCTGGAGTAGGCATTATTATGCCGTATTTTTCAGATGAAAAAACTGAGATTCAAAGGGGTTAGAGATGACACCCACGGTCACAGAGCCAGGAAGTGCCAGAGCTGAAATTCGAACCCCAGTATCTGGGCTGCAGAGCCCAGGCTCTGAACCACCATGCAGGTGAGGGCCCCCACCCAACACTATACCTTCTCCAAACTTGCCATGTTAACATCTTGGCGTCCCCAAAACATTTTGAGGTAATAAGTGATAACCTGCTTTATGTAAACTGGACAGACACTTAGGGTCCCCCAAACGGCAGCTGGGCTGGTTTCTTGCTCTACTTATAGAGGAAAGAACTGGGGCACAGAACAGTCAAGAGATTACTGCAGATCATACAAGAGGGACTTGCATGGCCCATCCTGACCCATCTCACTCCCCCGTACCTAATGTCCAAATAATTTTTAAAAAGATTTTAAGTCTTATTCTACTCTATCTTTCCCTTTACTTTTTCTGTCTCCCTTGCTAGAATTTGAAACCCAGACAGGGGAAAATCCACATCTATCTGGTTCACAGCTGTGTCTTCAGTACCAT
>NW_007727582.1:240739-260165 GCF_000696425.1 Galeopterus variegatus | reverse complement strand
AGTCCTGTGAGCTGGGTGCTCCTACCCACAGAGCCTCTAACAGGCTGTGTGACCTCAGGATAGTGGACTGATCTCTCTGAAACTCATCTCTACATGTGTACTACGAAGAAACTGGACTAGATCATTGCATTTATGCTGTGCCAAACCCAATTTATAGAAATGACAAGTCTCCCTGGAGGGAGTTTCTAGTCCAGTGAGAGAGCCTGCAGACCTCAATACTTTGGAACGGTAGGCCCCATTTCCTGATTTCTGGCCTGGTTCCTTCTGGAAGACACCGATCTCTGGTAGCACTCATTTGGCATTTGAGTTTCTATTCTTTTACCCCCTGCTCTCTTAATAAAAATGCGAAAATCTCACCCCATGCATGGACTCCAGGTGGGGGCTGGACACTCACTCACTGAGATGTCTTCTACATATTCCCACCAGGCTGGGAGCACTGTGGTGATGTTCGCTTTTGGGTAGTTTACATCACAGAAACAATTTGAAAAGGTGCGGGGGAGAGCTAACTCTTTTCTAAACATATAACACAAACACTGACTATCACCTTTGTATTACACATGGCTCCCCAAACATTCTGACATGTCCACTTATGTATATGGCGAAGCCCCTCCCAGGTCCCCTTGCTGCCCTTGCTACTACTCAAGTCTCTGGCTGAGATGACCACTGGATAGCCCAGCAGAGTCTTCGAGTAGGTGGCAGTCAACTGTGGTCAAACTACACATGAACATGAGTTATGTTTAAAGTTAGAAGAAATGCAGTAGCTACATGGACTTCTCTGTCCCACACCCCTTCTTCCTGTTCTGAGAAGCCACTCACTTCCTTCAGCGTCTCCTCTGTTGTGTCGAAGTTGAGGTTTTTGATAAACAGAGTACACCCTGGGAGGCTCTCCTCCTCCTCCTCCTCCTCCTCCTCCTCCACTTTTGCTATAGAGTTGTCTGCTCCTCCTTCTGTTGGCTTTTCACCTTCTGGTGTCTTGCTGTCTGATACTGGACCCCATCAAAAATAAAAAACAAGTCCATTAAATGATGTCTAACCCACCAAAGCCCCAGAGCCTAAAGCACAGAACCTACAAAATCAAAGGGGTTCTGCCTCTGTAGGTAGCGTCAGGAAGAGACAATGCAATTCCCAATTTATGCTGAGGTTCTGCAACTGGAGAGAGAGAGAGAGAGAATGTCCTGCCCCTGCCTCTGTTTTAAAGACAAATATAAAACACAGACTAAAAACTATGAGCCTTAAATAGGACTAACCCACCCTAATTTGAACTCCAAAATAAATTACTAGTGAACTGTTGTACTGACTCATGAACCTAAGCGAGATGTTATTTTTTTCTCAAAACACAGCATTTAGTGGACTTTCAAACTCAAATGCAACCTAAAACTTTCCAAAAACTACAAAATGGGAGCAAAACTTTGAACATTCTAAATATTCCTTGACCTAAAGGATGTTATATTTGATTAAAATTCTCAATATACATTACTTAAGGAAGTGTATACATAAAGAAGTGTCGTTTTGTCTATACACAACATATTAAATTGAGAGTTATGCATAAAAGTGAAAAACTGAAAATACTACCTGTCTACAAACAAGAGATTAGGTAAGTTATAGTCCCACCAAAGGCTGGAATAATATGTAGTCATTAAACATGTGCCCAGAGAATGTTTAACAACATGGAACAATGTTCATAATAATAAAAAGAAAGAGAAAAACTAAGATATAAAAATTGTACATCTTAATTCTAACCACGATCTGTATGCTGTTTATGAGAAAGCACACCTGTGCACACACACAAACACACACACACACACACATGAGATGACAGGAGGGAAATGCATAAAGTGCTTGGGGTTATTTCTGGAGAAGGGGATTCCAGGTAGCTGTCCTGTCAACGTGTTACCATGACCCCTTGGTACCAGTCCTGCTTTGAAGGAATAGCATTTCAGGGAGAGGGAAGAGCAAGCGTGAAGTTGTCAGTGAGCAGGGACTGTGTGTGTGTTGTGTGCAGGCGTGTGTGGCTGCAGCTCAGGGTGAAGGGAGTGGGGAGACTCGGTGGGCTGCCTAGCTTGGTGCTAAGAGTGTAGATTTCACCTGAGGGTGATGGAAGCCTCAGAAGGTGAGAACAGGGCAGTGACAGGGCCTTTAGAGAAAGCCTTCTTCAAGGAAATGTGTTCAGTTTGATTCAGCCTCCCCAGTGCCTCCAAGTCACATGATCAGGGCCCAAGGGCAAATCTCCCCTCCACAGACAAGGCTTCTGAAGCTATTCCCACATCCCCCAGGAAAGGGGCCCCTGTCATGGCAATTCTTCAAAGCAGACTGTGCCCTCACACCCTGTACCCTCATTGCTGCTGAAGGAAGCCACCTCCCTTCTCAAAGATTTCAACCCTGCACACCCAGCTGGCGGCTGGCGGCTGGCAGGATGTTCTTTGAGGTCACACGGACAGGTAGCCTGCAGCTGATGGAAACAGCCCACTTCACCCCCAAACACCTTCCCTCAAATAGTTCAAACTTCTATGTGACCTAAACGGGCTTCTTGGGGTTCAAATCTGTCCCCCACACTCCCATGCCAAGCACCAAAGATGTATGTCTCCCCTGCCCTTTCTGAGACAAGTCTCATGCTTTTAAGCCCTAATTAAGCTTCAAAGCTTTCTCATAAAGCAACCCTTTTAAGCCCTAATGGAAACAGCTATGGTGATAATGTTTTCTCTTTAACATCAGTTGAACATGCAGCCTTCACCCCTCCAGCTCCCTTGGGGTAAGCCCAGAACCTAGACTCAGGCCCTGGGACAAAGAGAAGAAATCAACATAAAGGCTCCCCCCCCCCCCCCAGAAAACGAACACAATTTACCCAACAAGAGACTCCATGGTGTGGCCATTTATACTCAAAACCCAATTCAAAGAAAGCAAAGTGGGAGGAAAAGCATCACTAACAACAAGGAAGCTAAGCAAAGCTCGCAAAGCAGCTGACTTCACGGCCTGAATGAGAACTTTAATCTGTGACCTTCAGCGAATGGTATTTCCACCCCACTGGCTCTTCCTGGCATTCCAGTCTCAGAGATGAAAGGAAAAAGAAAGAATCACTGACTAGATCTCCTACTACGCACCAGGCCCTTGGCAAGAGGCCTTAAGTACACTGTTTCATTCATGACCACAGCAGCCACAATCACAAAAGATGAGTGGCCCAAGGAAAATTTTGGAGGCTGTGTCTACACCCTAAATCTCAGGCACCTTCAGGTCGGCAAGACACGTTCATGAAAACCGAAAAAAACATTTTACAGAGAAGAGTGATGGGGTGGGAGATGGTGACCAGGAGGGCTTATGGCCAGTTTAAGGGGACAGCCCCTCCTGGCACAGTAGGAGGTCAACTGAATGTGACCAGAAGTTCGGATCTTTTGAGAGAAGCTGAAAATTCAGCTTTTTGCAGGAAAACCCATGGTTTTTAAATCTTGGTGACTTAACCCAATGGCATGTGGCTTTTGTACTAGGAAGTGGCCAACAAATAAACCAGCTCATGAGGACCTTTGTGCTCTGCTCTGTGCATCTGGCCTGTGCACAGACCATCAGCAAAGACTAGTGGCCCTTCTCTTGTCCTCTCGCAAGGGCCTGGAGCCCAGCCACTTCCCAGCATGGCATTCTGGGAGTTTGAGACTCACAAGGACAACAACCTGGGGTGCCCTGCAGCCCTCAGTGTGGCCGGAGTCCGTCCAGCCTGCCCCTCTGGCCCATGAGAGGTGCCTGGTCTGCCTCTAAGAGCTTCTTTGAATGGTCACAGGCACCTGGCCAGGGAGGTGTGTTGTTTGGGTTTAGTGACAGAGCTGAGCTGAGCTTAAGGTTAGGGTCGGTAGCTCGGGAATGGATGGATCCCTTCTCTGGCAGGTCAGCCACCCTCTGCCCCAGCCCAGGAAGAACGAGAGGGGACCTACCTGGGGTGTGCGGCTGGCCTGGTATGGGTTCACTGGCTCCTCTAACTCCAGTAAGTCAACCAACACCCCTGACCCCCAATATCGGAGGAACATCCGGCATGAAATCAATGATGTGTTTAAATGCGGCCTGGCTTCCTCCAACAGCACAGGCCCTGGCTGACTCAGATGTCATTCTTTCCCGAAACCTCTGCGTCCACCGCAACACACTTGCTGTGCCTAAGACTTCCCCTGCATGCTGGAAAAACTAACCACACAAGCGCATCACAGTCTTCGGAGACCTGCTAAAGAAAGGGGGCCTGAAGAAAATGGGAAGGGGGGCCCACAGAGTGCAGTGAGGAGATGGTGCAGAGCTGTAACGAGCCCATGGGTGGGGGAACGAGAGGGAGCCAGGTCAGTCCCAGCTCTGTCACCTACTGGCTGCGTGGCCCTGGGCGAGTGACTTACCCACTCTGCCTCAGCATCCTTATCTATAACATGGAGTTTAATAAAAACCACATACATGCTTTTGCACTTTGCTGGGTTGTTCTGAAATATAAGTGTCCGCTACGCCATCCACACACCTGTCCGAGACACCATCACCTCTCATCTTGATGACTGAGTAGCCTCCTCGCTGGTCTGTGACCTCATTCCTTGCCCTTGTCCCTATCCATTCCAACAGCAGGGGCCTCTTTTCTGATTGCCAAGCCCGCCAAGCCCCTCCCCACCATAGGGCATTTGCATGTGCTGCCCCTGTCCCCATTCTGCTCACCTCCCGCCTTCCCAGGCCTGGCTCCTTCTTCCCATCAGGTCTCAGCTCTCACATCCTCCCCAGAGAGTTCTTCCTGTCCACTCTCCCAGACTGGTTACTCACTGTCGCATTCCCTGGTTTCCTCTTTTCAGAGTCCTTATCCTGTTCTGAAATCACATTATTTACCTGTTTGCTTCTCTGTCTGTGTCCCCCAACTGTAAGGGGAGCTCAATGAGGACAGGACCCAGCCTGACTCAGTTACTGTAGCACTCCAGCACCGGGCCCAGAGCAGATGCTCCAGAAATACTCATGGATGATAGATATGTGGGCACTCAGCATGTGCCTGGAATACAGCAGGTGCTCAGCAAAGGGCACTCACTGTGCTCCGGGGGAGCTGTGGGGTCTTAGGTAAGAGCACAGACCTCAAAGCTGATGGCTTGGGTCACATCTGGCTCTCTCCACATGTGAGACCTCGCACAATATACTCAACCTCTCTGCACTTCCTTCTTTCCATCTAAAAAAGGAGATGGCAGTAATGGTGCCTACTTGCAGGACGATTACAAGAATCATACATAGAAGGCTGTTAGGGCTGTGCCTGGGACCATAGGGAGTGCCTGAGAAATAATTTTCAGTATTCTTAACAGCTCCCCATGTCCCCACACTGCGCAGCCAGGCCTTGATAAGGAATCCAGGGTAAAATGTCAGAAATCCCTAACCCTGGGAGAAAGAAGACAGCTTGGCTGCAGGGAGCGGGCCCTCCTGTCCCTGCTCTCTGCAGGGTGGACTGCCTGCTGCAGGCTTCTGAGCAGGTCAGCCAGCGCCACACTTCGAGCCCAGGGGACAGTGTCTCTGCTGGCCACCAAGGCACCAGGTCAGGCCCTGCTGTGGCCCATGCTGTCTCCAGAGAGGTGTGGAGACAGTCAAGAGCCAACATGACAAAGCCAAAGGTCATTTTAAAAAGATGCTCCTGGCCCCAAGTGGGGAGACAGAGATGAGAAAGAAAAAATAAGGCATTGTGAAACTCAAACAGATGTTTGCCAACAAAATCACCAGGCACCAGAAAAAGAGGGAAGAAAGGAAGCAGGGTTGGGCTGGGGGGTGGGGAGGACTCAAAAGCAAGGTGGGCTGGAGGGGGCTGGGAGAAGCAGGGGAAAATGTGCTTCCATCCATAGTTAGCACAATGAAATCCAGTCACGCATCGCCACATGGGGCTTTATTATAATCAGGCCACAGAATTTACTGCGGCCCCCTCCCCTTCCCAGGCTCTCCGCGCTAAGGCTGACAGCAAAGACTGTTATCAGTTGCAAGCAGCTTTTCAGGACCTCCCCCCGCTCTGAGCCCTTTATCTGGAGGTGAGGGTCTTGGTTGTGGGGAGATAAAACATGCTGCACCCCTCCCTCGAGACTGGTACAGAGAACAGAGGAGCTGTGCAGAAGAAGGGGGGGTAAAAAAAAAAAAAAGGCCACTCTCCTCCTGCTCTCCTTCCTTCAGAGCCTGAGAAAAGCCAGGGCTTCAGGCTGAGTCTCCCCAGCCCTGGTTGTCCCCCTGCAACAGTCAGGGATCAGGTGAAGCTTCTGGAACAAAGTGAAAAGGGCAGGGGTGGGGGAGGAGCAGGTGAAAAGGAACAGCACAGGGGATGGGGGAGGGGCTGTATATGGGACGAGAGCAAGAAAAGAGACAAAAAGGGCGAAGAGAGGGCCTTGAGATCAGTTCTGTGGGAATTCACCGATGACGCAGGACTCAGCAGGGCTTGAAATCAGCACAGACATGCACAACTTCCCGGCCCCAAATCGGGTAGCAGCTGTGCCCCCTGCTCCTAGCTCATAGGCCTCCTTTGTGTGAGTCACAGTCAGGCCCTGGAAACCAGCCCCTCTGGGAGGTAGGGCCTATCAGGGACTCTCTCAACACTGAAATGAAGGCCTGGGGAAGCAGAGGACACTGGGGGCAGGTGGGCGGGGGAGCACTAACTTCAGAGCCCTGGACACTGTCTCTGAGACGCCTTCCTCATTGTGCTCCACAGCATTTCTGTAACCAGGGCCCACTTTGGTTATGACTTCTGACATCTCAGCTGTCCCCCACCAGCCCCGGGAGCTGGTGGGGAAGAGGGTTGTGTCGGGTCCACCTTGGTCACCCCAGCTCAGCGGCAGGCACGAGGGTGGTGCTCGTGGCTGAGTTAAAGACCACCCACACTCACTTGGCGCTGCAGGACTACCAACAGCATGGGTGTAATGGTGACTTGCACTCAGCATCTCACTCCATCCTTGCAAATGCCTTAAGGCTGCTGTGGTTAGCACCCCCATTTTACAGACACAGAAACGAGCCTTGGAAAAGAGGCAGCTTGCCTGGTTATAGAGCTAGGAGGGGGCTGGAAATCGCACAGTGACTTCCCCAGGAGCTGTAAGCCTAACGTTATGAGGAATGTCAAGTGCTCAGCTGGGCCACGCACAGAGTCAGTGCCACTTTTGCCCTTGGGCTCACTCAGAACACACTTCCTGATTGCTTCTAGGTGCCCGGCACTTTTCTGGGAGCTAAGATGCTGAGCAAGGAGGAAGAAGTACCTGACTTGGGCAGTAGACACTGTGGTGGGGGAGTCAGACAGATCTAAGGAAACAAACCCAGCCATGATGCAATTCCAGGAAGCCACATGTACTTGAAATAAAATAAAGGGTCACCTTAGCGGGTGGCACGAATGAGAGCTGCTACCACTACTAGTACTGCGATGGTTGGTGTCACACCAGCCATAACCTAACAACTGAAAACAAATCCTTAAACCTAAACAAGCTCCTGCTGTGTGCCAGAGGCTTGGACACAAAGACAAGTGTGACCCAGCCCTACCTTTCAAAGGGACAGAGAGGCATATCTTCAAGCATTTACTCACTCCCCAACACATTTTTATGGAGCTGCCCTGTGCCCAGGGCCTCCTGGGGGCTGAGCACCCAGCAGTGCAGGAAACAGCCCTGCTCCCTGCACTCCTAGTTTGCAGTCTGGTTGAGATGGATGTGAAAACAAGTAAAACAAACACATAAAGAGAGTAAGTATAAATCGTGACAAGTGTCAGAAGAAAAGAACACAGTGAAGAAGAGCATTACCATGACGCGTGGAAACGAGCACAGCCGCATGGACGTGGTCAGGGAGGCTAAGTATAAATCGTGACAAGTGTCAGAAGAAAAGAACACAGTGAAGAAGAGCATTACCATGACACGTGGAAACGAGCACAGCCGCATGGACGTGGTCAGGGAGGCGCCAGGCTTCCCGGGCCTGCCTCCTGCCACTGCCCCAGCAGGCCGCCATGGGTCTGTTCTCAGGGCCCCTCGATCCTGGCCAGTCTTTGTGCTTGAAAGGCGGACTCGCTTTGGGCCAATAAATATTACTCCAGTTCAAGTGTAGTAACTGAAGTGAAAACCAAGGTAGCTGATGATCAGGGGTGACGGTGAGTTAACAAGCCATGACTACATAAAGAGAATCATTTTGATGGGAGCTTATGCAGGCTTTGAAGGGAATCCTAATCCAAACTGTGGACAAAGCTAACTCACAAACATGGGCTAGTGAGGGGCTGCTGAAAGGTCTGTACCAACAGTCATTAACCCCAACGACTGGGAATGCTTTCGCATGCTCACGAAGCCAAGAGACTGACGGGTTTTACTTCGCAACTAGAACAAGGCTTCCTGAACAGCGGTTCCCCGATGCCTTGTACCACCCAGGCCATCCTGAAGATCCACAATGAAACAAGGAAATGAGAAATAACAGACGAGGTAGGGAGGTTCCTGTACAGTCAGGGCTATTCAATTTAAACAAGATTTTCAATCCTAAATTTGACAATTTCCCCCACTCTCTACTTTTTTTTGATGTAAAATGTTTTCTTTTTTTAATATGAGAACAATCGAAATGGTAAATGGGGCAACTTATTATCTTTTTTTTCTTTACATCCTTATTTTAATAAACAACTGGTAACCCCACTGTGTGTGTGTGTTGTGGGGGGTGGGATGGGGGGTATTACTGATTACTGATGAGCAAAATCTTAACATCTGGGTAAAATGACCTCCACAGTCCTTTTCAAAACTTTTCTAACGGTCTTAGATTCTAAGATGTGGTCATAGTCCCCACACGAAGAGGTTCTCAGCAGGGAGCTGCACCAACCCCTAGGAGGCATCTGGGAATGCGTGGGGGTGCTGCAAGTAGTCACAGTGACTGGGGGCACTAATGACATTCAGTGGGTGGGAGCCGGGGATGCAAAATGTCTTGTGATTTGCACAACAGTTCTGACAAGGAAGAACTATCCTGCCCCAAATGCTGATGATGCCCCCTCACCCCAATTGCAAAGCATTAACTAGGGAGTGTGAGCAGCCCTGTCTGGCCACCAGTGGCTTTTCTTTCCTGTCTCTGCAGTAACTGGACACCAGAGGGCACCATGCCACTCAAGGACACTTGAGAATAAGTGTCTCCACCAGCCACTCTCCCCTGGAGGCATTCTGGCCCATCTATGTAACAAGAAGGTTGTTTTCACTTGCTCTGTTCTAAATCCTTATGAATAGGATGTAATTTTCCCCCCAACAGTCTTTAACTGATAAACTAAAAGTTGGTTACCTTATATTGCACCCATAATTTTGACACTATTTTTTGAAGGATGTGCCTATAAAATCTGAGTTGAGACTCACTGGTCTCCAGGATGAACAAAGAACTTTAAACCCGAGGCCTGACGAACGGTTTTGTGCTGCCCCCTGCCCTCCTCCCTTCACTCCCCTGCTGTCCCAGGGCATCCTGATCTCTTACCAGTTTCTGGTTCTGCCTTGTCCTTTTCCACAGGTTCCACTGGTGAGTCTCGGGGCTCTTTCTTCTGTGGTGCAGTGCTGGAGAAGACACCAACTGGAGCCCACTCCAGATACAGGGGGACATGGTGGAACTGCAGAGATGGGGGTGATGGCACTGTGTGTCCTCATCACAGCACACAGCTGGGAAGAGACTCAGTCCCATTCACAGATGAAGAGCCTGAGTGTCAGAGAGGACAGCGACCCACCCAGGGAACAGAGCCAGAAGGAAGAGCACAGCCCAGAACCCTAGGTGCTGCCTACTCCAAGAACAACACTCAGGTCCCCTTGACGCATCTTGGATGCAGGGGAAAGGCTCAAGTCTCTATTAGCCCTGGACACATGATGGCTACAAGCCCCTTCTGTGTTTTCCCTAATCAGAGTATGAAACAGGGAGCAGGACAAGGGGAAGCAGAGTTGCTGGTAAAGTGCAGCTCTCTAGGAGGAAGTGTAGTACGCCAGGAAGAGAACATGCTTTCTTTTCCACCATATGCATACCGCCACAGACAATGCAAGTACACGTCTGTGTGTGCACAGATAGTTTTTAAACAAGGATAAACAAGGTGCTGATAATAGCTGCCTTAATGGTACGGAGCTGGGGAGCTGCAGGACAAGGGTGGGAGGAAGACTTGTCCATGTGACCTTTCTGAATCTTTCCAAATTCCGCACAAGCCTTACGAATGAATTACATTCAGGAAAAAAACACATGTTGGGGAGTGAGATGACAGGAGTTCTGACAGTTGCTTGTATGACTTTCCAGCTGTGTGGCCCTGGGTCTCAGTTGAGGCTCTCTGGGCTCGGTTTTCACATGTGCAAACTGAAGACAGCAATGGTATTGTTGGGAGGAGTCAGTGAAATAGCCACGGTCAAAACAAGCAGGAGGCCTCGCCTCGTCGCTGCCCTTGACCTGCTGCTCACACATAGGGAGAGACTTCTGCTGACAGGCATGTCCTCCCCAAGCAGGGGAAGGAGGAAAGCATGGTGCCCACACTCCAGGGGGTGCCCATGTCTCAGTCGTGGCGCCCCACCTAGGTAACTGCTCTGTGGGTCAGGCACAGGCCGACTTCCTGAGAGCTTCGTAGGCATGAGGAAAGCATGGTGCCCACACTCCAGGGGGTGCCCATGTCTCAGTCGTGGCGCCCCACCTACGTAACTGCTCTGTGGGTCAGGCACAGGCCGACTTCCTGAGAGCTTCGTAGGCACAGAGCTCCAGGCTGGGGACTATTATGGGGCTGGAGCAGCAGAGGATGAGAATTCATTTTCCCACCTGCAAAATGGGGACACAAACAGCTTCCTGTAAGGATCACTGGGGGGACCAAGGTCTGCAAAGCACTGAAGTGCCTGGTAAACAGAAACTACTTGTGGTGGGTTGAATGGTGGCCCCCAAAGAGATGGCCATCTCTAGACACCCCAGAACTTGTGAATGTGACCTTCCATTGGGAAAAAAGGGTTTCTGCAAATGTCATTAATTGAAAGATTTTGAGATGAGATTATCCTTGTGGGCCCTAAATCCGATGACAAGTGTCTTTATAAGGGAAATATGGAGGAAGACTTGAGACAAAGAAGAGACTGCCACATGAAGATGAAGGCAGAGACTGGAGTGACGCAGCCATAAGCCAAGGGATGCTTGGAGCCACCAGAAGTCAGAAGAGACAAAAAACAGCTTCCTGGGGCCTTCAGAGAGAGCATGGTCCTACTGACACCTTGATTTCACACTTCTGGCCTCCAGAACTGTGAAAATAAACTCCTATTATTTTAAGCCACCCAGTTTTTTCTAATTTGTTACAGCAGCCACAGGAAATAAATACACTGCTGTTTCCTTTGTTTTTTTTAACAAGGAATTAAGGCGTGCTTTCTGGAGGATGGTTTAGAGCTTCCCTTTCCCATTCTTCCTATCCAGAGATGTTCTCAGGGGTGGGGATGTTAGTACGGATAATATCCAGAACTGTTACAGTGACGGGTGGTTTTTGGACTGAGCTCCCACATGCCAGGGCTATACTAAGACTGTCAATACATCAGCTCACTGCATCCTCTCCCTTGAAACAGCTCTCAGTCCTTCTCCAGCTCATCTCTGGCAGCCCTACCTTGGAATAGGCCAGGTTTCTGAAGGCCTTGCGGGCCTCCAGGGGTTCCAGGAACTCCACGATGGCAGTGATGCCGCCCTCAGGCAGCAGCACGCGGCCCAGGCTGCCAAAACGGCTGAAGATCTCCTGCAGCTCAGCTGCCAGGGTGCCCGCTGGGAGGTTCTTCACCAGAATCACAGTCTTGCTTCGTTCTGCTGCAGCCTGCAGGGAGATGAATACAGGTAGGATGGCAGGAGGGAGGGTCCCAGCCCCTGATAGCAGTATTGATCTGTGGTAGCCACCAGGCAAGGTACCCCACTGGGACCCGGGAGGACCTACCCTCTCTGGCATGCCACTCACTCCATGGCTGAGAGGCAGCTCCGGGAACTGGACCCCTGGGCTGATTCCCACCCCCTCCACTTCTTAACTGTGGCCAATTCTGACAGTGTCAGCCAGAGCCCCCAGCTGCACCTCCCCAGTCTCCCAATGCCAGGATCTGCATCCCAGTGCTACGGGCTTCTACCTGGAACTACAGATTGCCCACTGCCATGTGCAGCAGGTGGGAAGTGCTAAGGAATTAACATCCCCTGGGAGCAGCCCAAGGCTCTCAGAAGTTGGTGCCTCCCTTGTCCTCGGGTGGGCAATTCTGAGGTGTGAGCTTTGCAGGCATCCCCCTAGATAAAGCTCCCATCGCCTACTGGGGTGGCACAGCCGGGACCCATCTCCTCCCCTTCCCCTTCCCCCTTTCTCACCAGTGCTTTCTTGCACTGCCCGAAAAAAGACCTGCTCTTGAATCCTGTCTGAGAGTCTGCTTTTGGGAGAACCCAAGCTAAGATGCTAGACATGTGGCCTTGAGAAATGTATGTAACTGTCCCTCAGCTCCACCATGTACAGCAAAGATGCAGCACCTATTTCGTAGGATCGCTCCAGGAAGAGATTTCATGGAACAGGTTAGTAAAAGTGCACATAGTACGAGTATTCTGTAAATGTTAGCACTTACTTTATCAAAAAAGAATGTTGGAAAGGTATTAAGAAAACCAACAAAGCACAGTGGAAAAAATCCTGGCATATGGCATAACTGGGCATGAGTCTCAGCTCAGCCACTATTCTGACCTGGCACCTTGGGTAAATGCTTTCCCTCTGTGGGCCTCAGTTTTTCTCATCTGCAAAATGGGCTAACAGTAACACCCATCCTGTAGAGGCCTCACATGGTTACTATAAGGACTGAGCAAGGTAAGGAGGTGAAAGCAGTGCAGGTGGGAAGGGCTGGGCACCAGCAGGTGTCTCAGGTGCCACTCAGGCTACACAGTGTAATGTTAGGGGCAGGAATTTGAGGCCAGGAGGCTCTACCACGACAAGCTGTGTGACCCAGAACAAGTGACTTCACCTCTCTGAGTCTGTGGTCCCTTTTGTACAGGGGGAGCACAGCAGTGCTGTTTTCACAGGGCTGTTACATGAGTGTAATGAGCTAATAAAACAAACTCAGGACAGTTCTCAGGTAAGTCTTAATAAGTGTCAGCTATTAGCATATTTATTTATCCATCTATCCACCCTTCCTTCTCTCCATCCAATCATTCACCCACCACCGTTCCAACACCCTTCCATCATCCACCCATCCTATCTATCCTTCCATCCTAACTCATCCAATTTGAGCTGAAAATTTAAGGCCTGGTAAAGCTGTCAAAAGAGCTGTCGTGGGAGTCAGAAGCCCTGAGTTTGAGTCTAGGCTCCTGTCACATGCCATTTGCCTTTGTAAATCACTTCCCCACTCACTAAGCCTCAGTTTCCCAGTCTGCAAAATGAAGGGGTGGATGTCACGTGGTCTCATAGGGCTCTCCAAGCCTTAAGCCTCCAGAAGTCTAAGTTACTCCCTGGTGGGGAATAAGCATGTTGAGGTGCTAAACTCTCCCCTGTCAGGTTCGAGAGGGATCTAATTCCCCAAACAGACCATATCAAACTCAAAAGCTTCTGCACGGGCTCTCCAAGCCTTAAGCCTCCAGAAGTCTAAGTTACTCCCTGGTGGGGAATAAGCATGTGGAGGTGCTAAACTCTCCCCTGTCAGGTTCGAGAGGGATCTAATTCCCCAAACAGACCATATCAAACTCAAAAGCTTCTGCACAGCAAAGGAAACAATCAACAGAGCGAAAAGACAACCTACAGAATGGGAGAAAATACTTGCAAACTATGCATCTGACAAGGGATTAATATCCAGAATATACAAGGAACTCAAACAACTTAATAGTAAAAAAACAAATAATCCAATTAAAAAATGGGCAAAGGAGCTAATAGACATTTCTAAAAAGAAGATATACAAATGGCCAACAGCTCGTCACTGTTGAAAGAATGCTTATCACTAATCATCAGAGAAATGCAAACCAAAACCACATTAAGATATCACTTCAACTCAGTTAGACTGGCTATTATCAAAAAGACAGGGAATAACAAATGCTGGCGAGGATGTGGAGAAAGGGGAATCCTCCTACACTGTTGGTGGGACTGTAAATTGGTGCAGCCATTATGGAAAACAGTATGAAGTTTCCTTAAACAACTAAGATAGAACTACTATATGGCTCAGCAATCCCAATGCTGGGTGTGTACCCAAAGGAATGGAAATCGCTACGTTGAAGGGACACCTGCATCCCCACATTCATCACAGTTCTATTTCCAAATAGCCAAGATATGGAACCAACCTAAATGTCCATCAACAGACAACTGGATAAGGAAATTGTGGTATATGTACACAATGGAATACTACTCATCCATAAAAAAAAAAAAAAAAATGAAATTCTGCTATTTGTAGCAACACGGATGAGCTTAGAGAAAATTACATTAAGTGAAATAAGCCACGCAAAGAGAGAAATACCGAATACTTTCACTCATAAGAGGAGACAGAAAGAAAGAAAGAAAATAATAAGTTGGACTTTTAGAAGCAGAGTAGAACTGTGGTTACTAGAGATGGGGAATAGGGAGGGGGAATAGCACGCCCAAACTGACGAGTGCTCCACGTGTACACACTGGATTTAGCGAGGAAAAAAGAAGGCAAACTATCTTGCCATTTCTTCAATATTGTACATATGTGGAAATGATAATATTTTGGATATACTGAATTAAACAAAATATATTATTAAAATTAATTTTGCCTGCTTCTTTTTGCTTTTTCAAAATGTGGCCACTAGGGCATTTACCATAACATAAGTGGCTTGTATTCTATTCCTAATGAGCAGAGCAACCTCGAGCGTCGAAAACAAGGGCCGACGACATGAAGAGGGGCTTATGGGCAAAACCAGCAGACGGCCTTCGTCGACTGGCTGAACACACACTCCCAGGTTCTGCCAAAGATGGACTCAGCTGCTAACTGGGCACACGTGCACTTTAAAAGAAGGTATGTGGATACAAAGCATACAGAGCTCTTTATATAAAATATATTTTGTATTTTATACAAAAGCAGTGTGTGTGTATGTATGTATATGTGTGTATGTATATATTACATGTATATACAGGTCCCTCACTCACGTGGTCAAACACTTGACTCTTGGTGGCATTGTACTTCTGTGCAATGGCATCAGCCACGGCATTCGGCCCCATGAACAGCGTATTCCAGTTGTGAGAGCTGAGAGGTAGAGGCAGAACAGGGAGGTCACACTGTGGCTGAATGAGGGAAACTTTTTCAGATGCAAAACCTGTAAAAAATGAGCTCACAGGCCTGTTTTTCTAACCGCCCCCCATGTTCCCTGTCGTGGGCTAAGTACATAGGGCCTGAAGACAACCAGAGATAACGACAGGAGCCATCCCTAACAGTTCAAGCATTCATGCTATACCAGGGACGAAGCACTTTGTACACAGTGATTCATTTAACCCTTATAACACTGCAGAAGTAAGCCCCTACTATTTTTCTCCCCCTGTTACAGATGAGGAAACTGAGGCTCAGCAAAGTCACAGACTAAACCCATCACAGGGAGTGAATGAACCCAGGTAGCTTAGGGCTGGGATGAGGGCAGCAAAGGCTTGGGACTGGGGCTCACAGGCGGTTAATGGGTAACACACACCTGGAGCTGTTGGCTTTGTCCTTGGCCTCTTTCTTCTTTTTATAAGATGAGGATCCCGGGGCTTCAGGGTCCTCACTGGCTTCCTTCTTGATGGTGGATGGTAGTACGTGGAGCATCCTGCCCTGGAGGGGATGAGAGGAAGGCAATAAACAAGAGCCTTGCCCTCCTGCAGGCAGCAGCAGGTGTTTCTATGTCCTGCCCAAGAGTGTTGGCCTCTGCCAGGAGGAAGCCGGACCCAGTGCTGAAACCCTGACTGGAGGACAGGGACGTCAGAGAAAATGACCATGGGGTCACTCTCAAGCCACCTGCCACAAGGACCTGACACTGTGATGGGGCCATATGACACAGCCATGCAAAGGAAACTTCTATTAGTTTATGAGGAACACCTGCAGCATTCCCACATCCCTTCAAGCCGTGCCCACCTGCCCCTGCATAGGTGGGTGAGATGTGAGCTCCATGCAGGTGGAGCCAGGTCTGGCCTGGTGACTACAAGGAGATCAGTAAATCATGAGCGAACTAATGAAAACAGGCAAAAGGGAGATGGAGTGGCCTGGGTTCGAGGCTGAGTGTTAAGTACATGACTTTTTGATGCTGGAAAAAAGAGAAGAGTTTCTTACACTCTGCCGTGGCCATTTTAATATGCCCATGTCAAAATTCCTTTCTTGCTTATTCCACTCCCAAGGTGATATTTCTGGAGATGGAGAGCATATTTATTCATTTAACAAATGTTTTCTGAGTGCCTACTACGTGCCAGGCACTGTTCTAGGTGCCATATATCAGTGAATGGAACAAACCAGACCCTGCCCTTATCTCATGGAACTTCTCACCTTCTAATGGCTTATGTAAGGTGGCAGTTTGGGCCATGGTGTGTGTTCTTTGGCCCAAAATGTGGACACACATGTACACACCCACACACACCCACTCACAGCCTTCCCCTGGGCAGACCCTGAGCAATCTTACCTGGAACACCTGCCCGTCCACTTCTGCGCAGGCCTGCACAGCATGGCAGTTTGGGCCATGGTGTGTGTTCTTTGGCCCAAAATGTGGACACACATGTACACACCCCCACACACCCACTCACAGCCTTCCCCTGGGCAGACCCTGAGCAATCTTACCTGGAACACCTGCCCGTCCACTTCTGCGCAGGCCTGCACAGCATGCTCGGGGAACATGAAGGTGGCAAAGGCAAAGCCCTTGGGCTTCTTGGTCAGGCTGTCAATGGGGTAGTGGAGTTCAGATAGGGGACCTGAGGACAGGAGGAATGTCAGTATCCTGTGGGCCGGGGCCGGGCCAGGGCCTGAGATCTGGCTGAGAAAGGTGCTGGGCATTAATCAGATGATGGGTGTTATTTTTTTGTTTTCATTTTTGTTTTTAGTGGCTGGCCAATACAGGGATCTGAACCCTTGACCTTGGTGTTGTAACACCACTCTCTAATCAACTGACCTAACTGGCCAGCCCCAAAGATGGGTTTTAACTGGCAAAAGCATCGACCTGCTGCTGTGGGGCAGTGACGGGTGCTCTGCCCAAGGGAAGAACGTGGTGAGTGCCAGCCATGAGACCACCACAAAGGTCAAGGGTATCATTTCACAGTCTGTCATGTGTCTATCCTAAGAGGAAAGATGCCTGGCTAGGTTCTGGCTCCACCACCTACTATGTGTGTGGTCTGCCTTGGGCAAGTCACTTAGCTTCCATGTGCCTTGGTCTTCTCATCTGTAAAATGGCATAATAAGAGTACCTAGCTCAGAGCATGACTGTGAGGGCTAACACGTGTAGTGCACTGAGAAGTGCCTGCTACAGTCAGTGCCATGTAAGCGTCTGCCCTAATATTACTGTCTTACTCAAACTAAAGCACATCCTTTCTCATTGGTTTCCACTCTGAACACCAGGATGAGCTCATGGCTCCTCTCTGTATCTTTGTCTTCCCAAATGGATACTTGCAGTCTACTGACAAACCCTCTCCTGTCGAGCTAAGCCCTGCTGTGTAAGGCAGAGCCCCAGCCTGTGTGGAAGGATCCAGCGAGCTGGACAGCAGTGGACACAGGTGTGGAGGTTACACCAATTTCCCCAATGGCAGGTCCCACTCAGGGCTGCCTCACCCCATAACTGGGCCTATAACAGCTGTTAAACCAACTTCTCTCATCCTGCACTGCCCACAGCCAGCCTCTGAATAGATGTGGGGAGACACTATGGAGGTCTCAAAAGCTTCAAGACCTTGACCCCCATTCTGAACACTACCTTTCTTAACCCCACAAACTGTAACCCCACAAACAAACACAGCCTTGTGTGACCAAGTTCTTGACCTGAGAAACAGCAGCAGCAGCAGTAGCGATAACCCTCACTATAGAATCTGAGGACGCTCAGTTTGGACAGGAAGGCTTCAGATAGCAAAGAGTGCTGACAGTGAGGAACGCTGCAGAGGTATTCCAAATGCTGAGCAGCAAGAGCTGGCACAGCAAGGAAGAGCTCAGAAAAATGTGTGCAGATGTGTCAGTTCTGAGTTTAGAGAGCACGAGTTCAGAGAGCAAAGCATGCCTGCAGCGCTATCTTCTCCTGCCCGCTCTGCTAATCCCTGCATACATCACGCCACTCAATCCTTGCAGCGGCTCAGGGACTGTGGGTCCCATGTTACAGATGAGGACACTGAGACTAGAGAGGTAGAATGATGTGCCCAAGGTCAAGGGCTAACAGAAAGCCAACTGGGACTTGACCTCACATCATCTGAGCTGGAGCTCTGCATGCCTAACCACTGACCTGTCCCTGCGGGCAGCAAGGCCGGAGGCCAAGTCCCTACCATATTTGGAGAAGAGCTTCTCCAGGTCCTCCTCTGTGCTGGTGTAGGGCAGGTTTCGCACGAAGAGCCTCCCAGAGTCAGCCAGGTCCTCCTCCTCTTCATTCTCCCCGAGTGTCCGGCCTTCCCAGGCTTTGGCACTATTCTTCAGGGGCCCCTTGGTCATGGGGACATTCTTTTCCCTGAACACCTCGATGTAGCGGCTACCTGCAGGAGAGGAGGCAGGGCTTAGAGGGAGGCTTGGAACCTGCCAGTGACTCCTGGCTGGGCATTCGAAGCTCTTCTTTGCTGTCTTCCAAATGCCACGCCAAGGCGACTGGTGACAGGGGCTGATGCATGCTCTGTTAACCAGGGTGGCAGACTGAGCCAATGCAGACCTGAACCTGAAGGCCCCGAATCACACCCACCCTGCAAATTCAGCTTCAACTCTGGAGGCAGCCTGCCTGGGCCATCCCAGATTGCAGGGACACATCCTCTAAATTCTGGGGCACATTCTCTGGGCACTGCCTGCTACTCTGCCTTGGGAAAGGTCTTCTGTGACAACCAACTCTGGGCAGTGACCTGCTCAAAAGCTATTTGCATGCATGGCCCTCTGTGTCCCAGCAGGGTGTGACTATCACCATGTCCTCCACATGCACTGCTAGGTCCTCAATAAATACTGCTGCCTGACTTGCTCACCAGACTCTCGAGGCTTCACGCCTTCCCTAACAGAACTCATGTCTTTGCTAGGGGTCACTGGCTAGATCTGAATCACCTGTCCATGCCACGTATGGGTCAAAGATTATGTCCCTAGACATCGTTTAGAAGACCTCCCACCTCAGGGAGTTTGCACTGGTTGCTGCTCCTACTGGTCATCTTGCCCCAGATAGCCACGGCTTGCTTCCTCGGCTCCAGGTTTTTGTTCCAATGCCCCCTCTCAGTGGGGCCCAAGTAGACACAGTCCTGTTTAAAGACGTGCTGCCTCCAACCCCAGCCCTCTCCTTGAGCCTCTGTATTTTCCCAGAGTACGACCATGTACATGCTGTTATTTGATTCCTATCTCTCCCCACTGTGTGTCAGTTTACTCTGTCAGCTCCAGAA
>NW_007727582.1:239043-240033 GCF_000696425.1 Galeopterus variegatus | reverse complement strand
TGCTGTTATTTGATTCCTATCTCTCCCCACTGTGTGTCAGTTTACTCTGTCAGCTCCAGAAGGGCAGGGATTTGGGACTGTTTGCTCCCTGCTGTATCCCCAGTGCCTAGAACAGCACCTGCAGAGTAGACTCTCAACAAAAATTTGGGGAGTAAATGAATGAACAAACTCCATAAGCACTCAGAGATGGCATGCAGCCCGGGCTCCTTACCCATGTATTCCCTGTTGCATTTCAGAGCTTTCTTTACCTCCTCTTCACTGCTGAAATCCACAAAGATGTACCCTGAAAGGGAACAATGACAAAAGCGAAATCTGCAGGCCCTGCAGACACTCGTGAGAGTCAGAGAGGAACACCCATACTGTGCTCAGTGAAGAAAGTGGGGGAACACCCCTATCTTTGCCCAATCTCTAAAATACAAATGAACTCCCTCCCACCCACACCAGCCAAATTTCCCTTTGCAGGGAGCATTTAGATCCCGAGGTCTGGTGTTGTGCACAAAGACGCTGGACTCCAGGAGTCAGAAGCACAGGAGGCCTTTCTGCCCCTCTCCAGCCTTACCCCCAGTCCTAGCAGCACCTGCTCTGTGGCAGGCTCTGGAGGAGAGGTGCCTGTTGGGCAGATTCGTAATCCAGTTCAGTCGTGGAGAGGCTGTCCCTAACCCTGCTCTGTCCTTGAGCTCCTGAGGCCCTGATGTGCACAGAAACACGCATGCAAGGTAGTCTGTCCTCAAGCACAGGGGGCCTCCACATCTGTGACCACATTGGGTCTCAGGCCCACGAGGCAGCAGAGCAGGGGTTCCTCCCCCACTCTTCTGGAGCACGTAGGTGACATGCCCAAGTACACTCAACTAATAGGTGGCAATGGCATAACCTGGGTTTTCTGCCTCCATCACAAGGCTATCTATATTCTCTTGTCTATGATTCCTCCCTCCACTCCCCCATCCAGGTGCCTCTTCTATCCCCATAAACATCCTCCATTCTCTTCCTCCT
>NW_007727582.1:217396-237956 GCF_000696425.1 Galeopterus variegatus | reverse complement strand
AAAGTCTCCACCTGCCTCCTAGCGGGCCCTCCTCCAGGACGCATCCTTCAGCCAGGGGACCATCCTAAGTCCCATGGCTGCCCTGCCCTGCTCTAGCGTCCAGTGGGCCCCTGCATGCGGGCCAAAGCCCCACTCTTTAATGAGGCCCCCAAGGCCTTAGGGGCCTGGCCTACCCCCTCCCAGCTCTTCCACAGTGGCATTTTACTGCTCCTCTAAACCGTCATGCTGGTGTACAGCTCTCTCCAGCTCCCAAGCCTCCAATACGGTTTTCTCCCCGCCCTGACAACTCAAACTCAAAAATGCCCCTTCCTGCTATCCTCTGGCCTCCAGAGAGCCATGAAAGCAGGGCTACTGCCGCCACCACCACCACCAATATTAACAGCTCTCATGAAGTGTGCAATAGGTGCTCAGCATTGATCTGAATGCTATACGTGTACTAACTCACTCATCACAACTTGATAAGATAAGCTTACTTGACTGCACAGATAAGGAAACTGAGGCTAAGTCCCTGTCCAAGGACCTACCTGGCCCCACTGGGATTTGAACCTGGGCAGGGGCTCTTTATCCTTACCTCCTACTGCACACGTTTGTAAAGGGAGAGGGATGGGTGGATGAATGGATCCGCCTGGTAAATGGGGTTTTAGTGCTAAGCAGAGTTGGGGAAGAAACACAGAAACACGAAGGTGACAAGACCATCCCCAAAGCATAAACGCTTTCTTCCCAGACACGACCCCAGTTAGATCTCGACTGCTCTGGTCAGGCCAGCATCTTCCCGCCAGGAACAAGCTACATGCCAGCAGTGTCCAGCCTCCCCATGGCCATAGGGCCTTTGTGTGTGCTCTGAGAAGCGGCAACTCTGTTGCCCCCTGGCCTGGCCAGCAGGCTGGCATAGGCAAGTGCCCACCACTCCAAGTGCAGACTCTTCCTTCCGCCCACATACCCTGTCTCAGGTCTGCCAGACCCGGGGCTCTGAAGCCAAAGGACAGAGCTGGCTGCCCAGAGTGGAAACCTGGACAGAGGGTGATGCTACCCACCAGCAGAGCAGCCAGTAGACTTGGCACAGCAAACCCCAGGACTTGCTGGCATCTGTTCCAACAGAACAGGTGAGCCCATTGGACTAAGCAAAGGCTAGCAGGGTGAATGCGGGAGAAAAGAAACACAGGTGAAAACTCCGTTGCTATATACTAAGCTGCCAACGGCAGGGACAAGAGACAGAGGCAAACCCCAGGACTTGCTGGCATCTGTTCCAACAGAACAGGTGAGCCCATTGGACTAAGCAAAGGCTAGCAGGGTGAATGCGGGAGAAAACAAACACAGGTGAAAACTCCGTTGCTATATACTAAGCTGCCAACGGCAGGGACAAGAGACAGACCCTTATCCTGGGCAATTTAACCACATCCAGAACTGAGGATCATAAAAAGGTAAAAAAAAAAAAATTTTTTTAAAAAGATGCCCTTAAATTAAACTTCTCCCTTATTCAATTGCCCCAACCTTCCGCCTTCACTGTCTGCCCCACCGACCTCCCAGAACATCCTGGACCTTACCTGTTTTGTTCCCGTGAGCATTTCTCACTATTCGAATAGCCACTGGTTTCAGGGGGGCTAGGAATTCCAGAACATTCTTCTGTAAAAAGAAAAAACAGGGCTGGCCCTTTAGGTCAGTTGGTTAGAGCATGGCCTTGTAACACCAAGGTCAAGGGTTCGGATCCCCATACAGGCCAGCTGCCAAAAAAACAACAAAAAAAAGAAGGAACATTTTTCCCCTTTATCAATCCAATAATAAAAGTACAACCCAATAAAGTGACCGGAGGCAAATTCTGAAACAGTTTACTCCTTTCCTTTAAATTGTACACATTTTTCCTCCAACATAAAATATAATTACCTTGGAAAAAATCAAACAACATTGGAGAAGAGGTGAATAATATAAAAATAAACTATTAATGTCATCCTCAATATTTTAAGGCATTGTTTTTCATCTTTTTTTCCTAAGTACCTTTTTTATACACTTGGGGTTAAATCTGGCTTTTTACACTTCTCATTAAAGCACGAACACTTTTCCATGTCATTTCATGGTAATAAACTTAAAAAAATTATATTGTAGATGGTCCCTCATTTTCTTAACTATTCCCCTACTTTGTAAATGTACATGATTCTTTTTCTTTTAAACACTCATGAAGGCATACAAGACATGTCCATGATTTAAACATTTTAAAAAATGCACAAACACACAGAGTATGAAATTTTAGCAAACACTAAAAATTACAAACAAGAAAACAAAAATGAGCCATAATTCCAATGACCAGATCACTCTTGTTGACTTTTTAAAAAAATAAAAGTAGTGAAACCATTTCCATTTGTATACTAGGTTAAGTCCTTTACAGGCCCTGGCACCGAAAAGACTGTAACGGCCAGGCAACCATACATAATTAAAGATCAAATAACTACTAAATAATGGAAGCTCAACAAAGTTCTGAATTTTTCACATTAACACTTCATATTTTCAAATTACCAAATTCTTTCAAAATAACTTTTTCCCTCTTTAGTTGTCCACTGGGAAATCCAGCACACTAGGTAATATGTGTATACATTTCCTTTTGATGGGGAAAAAAGAATCTGCCCACACTGTTCCATACTTTGCATCTTTCCCTTGATCTTCCCTACTGTACATTCTTTTTCATGACACACTATATCCACTGTTTCAATGTGCCACAGTGTTGTTGCCCCAGGGTTTGTCAACCTCAGCACTGCTGACACTCAGGGCCTGATCATTCTTGTTGTGGGGGGCTGTCCTGTGTACTGCAGGATGTTTACCTGCATCCTCGACCTCTGCTCACTAAATGCCAGTAACAACCTCCCCAAACACAGCTGTGACAACCCCAAATGTCTCCAAACACTACCATGTTCCTGCTGGAGGGCAAATCATCCCCAGTTGAGAACTACAGATATATCCACTTCCCTAGTGATGGAGCTGAAAGGTTTCATCCAGTTTTTTGTTTTTATAAAAAAAAGTGATATAAATTAACACATTAAATTGTAAATAAAATAGTAACAAAAGAACACTGCAATGAACATTCTTGCATTCAAATCTTGGTGTACCTGGGTGATTCACCTGTAGTGCAAATTCCTAGCAAGGTAATAGATCGATCAAAGGCATGGATATTCTTAATTTTGACTGACACTTCCACATTGGCAAAAGGCTGCACCAACAGTGTATAAAAGTATTTATTATCAAATGTTAAAATTTTTTGCCAATTTGGCATGTAAAAAATGTAATCTTCCAGTTTTTATTTTTATTTTATTTTTTAATAATTATGAGTGAAGGGCCGGCCCGGTGGCGCACTGGATAGTGCGCCGCTTGGGAAGCGCGGCGGCACTCCCGTCCGAGGGTTCGGATCCCTCTTCTGCTTCTATAACTATGGATGAAGGAAGCTAGCTTACTCCTTTTATTTTCTTAATGTCAGATAATGCTGCTTATAAACAGTGCTGCTCATCTTACTCTGGTAACTGCTCCCCATTTGGAATTTAGAGTTCTCGCTACTCCCCCCATCTGGTGGTTGTGTTGTTGATTTCGCCTCTGGCTGAGCAGATTGTACCTTAGATCTGGCTAGTCTTAAGGCTGCAGGGATTGTTTAAGGGATTAGTATCACCCATCTGAGCCAATGTGACAAGATGGTACTTGTTGAGATTCTTGGGACAGAGATAAGTGTTATTTTCCCACTAGTTTTGAACTCAACAGGATGTATACTAAGCATACTGACATTTTTGCATCATGTGGAAAGATGCAATCTAAGAACGGAGTCAACAGAGAGAAAATGGACTAAGAGAGAAAACAGGTCTTGCATTAAATCAGGCCAAAAGTCAGGCCAAACTGCTACTGGACTTTTTAGTTACATGAGCTAATAAATCCACTTTTTGGTTAAAACAATTTGGATCAAGTTTTCTTTCATGTATAACTCCAAAGAGTCTACTTATTTAACCCACCTCAAAAGTACTGTTGAGAGGATTAAATAAAATAAGACATGTAAAACACTAACTTCAGTGACTGGATCAAAGTATAATAATAATAATAATAATAATAATTATGAGTGAATTCAAGCATCTGTGCTGGCCATTTGCTGGTTTTTTTCTTGGATGACCTCCTATGCTTTGTTCATTTTTCTATTAGGTCACATGCCCTTTTAAAAAAATCTATCCATAAATTAAAGAAATTAGATTTTTGTCTGTTGTTTGTTACAAATGTCTGTGGTATGTCTTTTGACTTTATGACATTTGTTGCCTTACAGAAGTTCTCATCGATATGTAGTCAATTAGTCTGTCTTTTTCTTTATGGCTGCCAAGTTTTGCAAATTGATTAGAAAGGCATTTTTCATTCCAAGGTTATTAATAACCCATACATAATCCTACAACTTTTATCGTCTCATTTTTTGAAGCTTAAATCCTTCATGCATCTGAAATCTTTCTTGCTATGACGAGTAAGGCAGTGGTCCCTCTGTTTTTTCTTCACTAAAGTTAACTGCTCTCCCGTTACTATTCACCAATAATCACCCCTCTCTTCACTGACATGAATAACCCCCATTATCCTAAACTAAATTCCTATATATACATTTGAATCTGTTCCTGGATTCTGTTGTGTTTCTTTTAACCTGTCAACTCCTTTACCTGAAGCAAAATATTTTAATTACTGTAATTTCAGAATATTTTTCAGGGTCTTTTAGGAAGAGTCTTCCTTTGCAGGCAATTTTGTCATTGTGTGAACATAAGAGTGTACCTACACTAACTTAAATGGTATAGCCTACTACACACCTAGGCTCTATGGTATAATCTATGGCTCCTACGTGAGTAATCCATTGTGCTGCGACTTTACAATGGCTACGATATCACCAGCAGATAGGAATTTTTTGGCTCCATTAGTCTTATGGGAACACCATCATATACATGATCTTTAAACATCATTACGTGGCACATGACACACGGATTAAACTGAGATGCCATTTTTGCATGTCATATTCATAAAGGTCAAACCATTAATAATAACCAGGGTCGAGGGAAAGGGACACTCTCGCACTCTGCTAAAGGGAGTATAAATTAACAACACTTCCAGAGGGCAACTGATGCTCCATGTCAAAACCTTAAAAATGGACTGGTTGGTTAGCTCAGTCGGTTAGAGTGCAGCTTTGTAACACCATAGTCAAGGGCTTGGTTCCCCTTACAGGCCAGCCACCACAAAAAAAAAAAAAAAAACCCAAAAAAAAACCACTCCTGTTTCTTGACCCTGAGATCTTATTTATCAGCCTGTTTGTCCCCCACTTTCTTCTAGTTCATGTCCTCAGCTGATCCTAATGCCCCTATACATCAAAGGCCCCTGGCATCCCCACTCTCATCTCCTGCTCCCATTGGGGCTCCTTACCCTTGTCCTCAGTAGAACGTACCTCTGTGACACTGAATGGGGCTCCCCGCAGCTTCACAGTGTGAGGGGTGGTGGGTTCCTTCTGGTTCACTGGTTTCTCTGTCTGAATGATGGCAAAGAACAAACAGAAATGGCCACAGTGAGTTCCCTAGTACAGCTGCAGGAGGCAGCAGACCAGGACATCTCAGTGCTGGAGGAAGTGCCACAGCAGGGGGAGGTGGGGAATGCTGGCAAGGATCCGTGCCTGCTGTGGATGGAGAGTCTGGCCAGCGTGGAGGTGGGAGCTGCCAAGCCTCCATTTGCATCCCTGAGATGAGGGCTGTGATCAGAGCCCAGCAAGCTACGGGCAGGCTAACAGGAGGCCTGGGCTACAAGGAAGGCCACAGGGAATGGGAAGGAGCCCTGAAGCACAGTGATGTTCACTCCCGCTCATGTAGGGCTTCCTCTGTGCCAGATACCACGCCAAGCACTCTGCAGATGCCACTGTCCTAGTGAATCTTTAAAACAGTCCCATAGGGACTACAGGCTCAGGATCTTTTCCTGTAATTCTGGAGTCCAAAGACCTCCGAAAAACCTAAGCTTTTGGTAAGTCATTTGGCATCAAAACCTGCCCGACTTGAACTCATTTCCCAGCAAAGCTTACTCTGAGCTGATGTGAGCCAATTTACAGCTTCTACAAGCATACTTCAAAAACTTTGTGGAAAAATAGAATTAAAATACCCATCTTTTCATGAACTTTTGAAGACCCCTTGTATTTATCGCATGTGCACACGTGATCATTTCTGGTTTCACTGCAGAAATATTAATGTGCTTGATTATGGGGTGCTATCCCAGGCCTTGCTGGAGGTATGATGTCACGTAAGATTATCTTCCTGAAATCTGAAAGTTTCTGAATTCCAGCATATACTTAGGCACAGGCGGTTCAGAAACCAACAGCAGGGACCGGTGCACCATGAACGCCATTTCACAGATAAGGATTAGAGGCTTGTGGAGGTGAAGTATCCTACCCAATATCCAACAGCTATTAAAATTGGAGCTGGGACTTAAACCCTTAATTCTCTGATTTTTCCATACTCTACCACCTCTCCGAAATAAACATTTTTTGGACAAAAGGCAGAGTGTGGTCATTAGCAGGGGTGGAAAATGAAAGGAGGGAGAAAGAAGAGGAAAGGGTAAAGAAAGAAGGGGCATGAAGTCTCCCTTCATCTCATATGAACCTAAAAGAAGGGCAGGGGAAGAGGCCTCGCAGGGAGATGGAATGGGGACCCACACAATGTGTCATGCTGCCCTGTCTAGCAAGCAGAGAGAGCTCTCAGGTAAGAGACGAAGTGGCTGCTCTCGAGGATGGTACCCACATTTATAATCTAGACTTCAGAGCTGGGCAGACCTGGGTCCGTGTCCTGACCCCCCTTCCCAGCCATGACCTTGGGCAAGTCACTTCCTTTCTCTTGTCCTCAGTTTCCTCACATGGAACCAGAATACTTGCCCCACAACACTGTGATGAGATTCAATGACATGGTGGGTCCGGTCCCCAGCACGTAGTAAGCGCTCAGTTAATCTTATCTGTGGGTATCAATGATCGACTCACTCACATCTGCCTACCTTTTTAAAACACAAAGGTATGACAAGCTCATAGCCATCATCTGGCTCATTCACACCCCACGACTTCAGCAGGCAAGCAGTCTCTCCAGGTTAGTAACAGGAGATGAACGCAGAGAGAAGTGCTTGCCAGGGTCACAGAGCAAGCAAGCGGTGACAGAGACGTGAAAGCAAGTCTGTAGACTGCAGGCTGCTTCCTCTATGTTACCCCCCCCTCACAAAGGGGCTGCAGGGACCATGGGCAATCACAGGGGTGGAATGAGAGAAGTGCTTGCCAGGGTCACAGAGCAAGCAAGCGGTGACAGAGACGTGAAAGCAAGTCTGTAGACTGCAGGCTGCTTGCTCTATGTTACCCCCCCCTCACAAAGGGGCTGCAGGGACCATGGGCAATCACAGGGGTGGAACTCCTCCCCCTGTGCCTCCTGGATACATACGCACCTGGGCTTGGGCACTGGGTGGTCTCTTATTCCCAGATGGGGCCCTGTGCTCCTGGCCGCACCCCCTGCTCTGTCTCTCCTGTGGGGCTGGGGCAGCGGAGGAAGCCTCTTCCTCAGCCTCACTCCCTTTGTCGCAGTTCACTGCTTCGTCTTCGCTCTCCTCCTCCTCCTCCTCTGAGGAAGAGGACAACTCGGCCTTCACCATCTTGGATTTCAGGTAATCCATGTCTGACAGCTCCTTCTGCACAGCTGTCTTTGGTTCAAGGCCATCCTCCTCTGGAAAAACAGGGAGGCTGGGATCAGCAACAGCTGGGTACAAACAAGAAACAAGGGGCAGTGTATGGCAGATGGTCCCCTCAGGGAGTGGCCAGAGGCGCCATGCCCACCACGACAGAGGCCCTATATCCAGCAGCCCCGATAAGTCCTCTGTAGAGCAGCATCAAATGGGGTGAGGCTACTGGTTTTGATATTATATGAGCCACATGACGAGAGCTGCGTGGCTCCCTGCTGCGTGGCTCCCTCTCCCTGCGTCTTGCCTGCCCCAATCCATCCTTTATGTTTCTAAGAGTATATATACAGGGTTTTCACTCTCTGCTTAACACCCTCCACTGGTTTCCAAATGCTCAAGGCGAAACCCAAATTCCTTCTCATCCAGGCGGGTGAGCTGACTGGCTTCCCCTTCCAGCTCCAGCTCCTCCAGCTCCTCCAGCTCCGGCCATCCTAACCAAGATGAGTCCCTCAGGCCCATGCATTCCCCTTGCCTCTGCGATGCTGTTCCCCTGCCTGAAGCCCCTTCCCTTCCCTCCCCTCCTGTGTCTCAAGTCCTGTGAGACCTTTGGATCTCAGCTTAGTACAGAAACTTTACCAGTCATAAAACTCACATTCTCTCACCTTTAAACCAACATCGACTCCTGATCATCCTGGAATGCAGCGCCCATCACTCTGTGCTGGGACTACTCTCTTACCATCCCCATCACGCCGTGAGCCCCTGAGGACAAGTGTTCACTCCCCTGCATCCTCAGTGAGGCCTTCCCTGACCACTCCCCTGTCCCCCTTCCCCATCTTCTCTCTGTAGCATGGTATAACATACCCAACAGTGCACTTATAGAGGGAGCTTGAGTGCAGTGTCTGGCACAGACGGCAGGCACAGCCCGGCACATGCTGGAGCATATGCAGGGGCACAGCACCTGCACAGCACACACCTGCCCTCACCTTCTGAGTCCTCCCCGGCTCCCTCCTCCTCACTCTCCTGCCCTGAATCAGAGTCGAAGTTCAGGTAGTCATTAGCTGGTTTGCTCTTCCCTTTCAAGGGCTCGGTGTCCAGGACATCATTTGCCCAAGTGGCTGCCTGTGTCCGCCTCTGGTGAACCGACAGGAACTCCTGGAACTCGGTATCTTCCTTCAGCTGGTGGTAACAGAGCAGGGGCAGCAGGGTCATGGGAAGAGGGAGGAAGAGGCAGAGAAGGCTCAGGCAGGGCTCAACCTTTCTAACTTGCAGGAGGGTCAGAGCATCCTCCAAGCTCACATGCCCCCATCTCTAACAGGCCCCGAGGGTCAGCTGGGTCAGGTGAGGAAGGAAGAGTGGACTCTTCACCAGACAAGACTAAGAAGCCACAGAGACATGGCAACGGGAGACGAGGGGCATGGCGCTCTGTTTGCCTGGGCCAGCGTCCACCCTCTCCCGCCTGCTGTCACCCTCCTTCTTGTTCAACAGGACACTCACCTTCTCCAGTTCACCTGCTACCTTTTTCTTCTTATTATCCTGAAAGCAGAAGGCACAGATGGTGAAGATTCACAGATGAAGGGAGAGGGAATGGAACTGCGTTTCCCCAGGAGGGCCCACCTTCAGCAACCATCCAAGAGTGAGTTTCACTCCCCTCCCAGGGAGTGACCACCCTGCTGACACTGGGCACAGGGGCTGGAGTGACCACCTACGTACTTTCTTAGTTTCCAGGGGAACAGAGTCTTTTGAAGGCTGCTTGGACTGGCTTGGTTTCTGGGCATGTTTGCTCCAGGCTCGGGGCTTTGTTGGGTCCCCAAATGCCTTGCAGAACTCCACCTGCGTGGGAAAGAGAAGGTGTTTTCACACCTGCCAGGCACTGGGTGTTGCCCTTCAGCATCTGGGAGCTACAGGTTTTTAAACAGGCCATTGCTGCTGGCTAGCTGAGCCAGCTGAAGCAAACTCCTTATCATCTCCTAGCTTTGGCTTTCTTCTCCTTAAAGTCTGTAACATCATATTACAACAGTCTATTATTACAAGGATACTTCAAAAAGTTCATGGAAAAACAGAATTAAAAGATAATATGAATCGTTCCATGAACTTTTTGAAGTAGCCGCATATGAGTCTATAGTAATAGTTACCATTTGCTGAGGAAATGCACATGCCAGGCACTGTCTTGTGCTCTCCAAGTTCTAACGTGCTGGGCCTCACAACAGAGCGAGGCAGGAGCTGTTACTCTCCTCACTTCACAAGTCAGGAAGCTGAAGCACAGAGAAGTGAAGTAGCTTGCCAGGGGCCCCCAGGCAGTGAGTGATAGAGTAGAGACTGGAACTCAGGGAGTCTCTGAACTCTGCAGCCCGATTCACTCAAAGGGAAGCTGAGAGGCTGGAATGACAGGACACAGACGAGTGCTCAGCCAGGGCCTGGCGCAGGGCAGTACAGGCCAGTGGCTTCCAGCATTACTCTGATTATGGTGAGGTGAGCTCCTCTGGCCCCAAAGAACAACTCTAGGGTAATGGGGAAAATAGGGTGACCATGGGGGACATGGAAGAGTGTTGAGTATCCAGCCCGAGCTGATGTACCTCTGTGGCCCTAACAACTCCGGAATGCACTCTGAGATGACCCTTGTGAGTGATGGCCCCACTAGGAGCCTGTGGTGGGCACCCCACCACAAGCCACTCCCAGCCACAGTCAAGGCCAACACTGGTCAGCCAACCACTGCCCCGCAGGGATGGGGCTGCCATTTGGTTACACCCCTTCTGGATGGACTTTCAAGTTTTATTCCTTCTGTAATAATGATGTGCTCATGGCAAAAAATTCAAACAAAAAAAAGAGATACAATAAATGTTATGAAAAAATTATTGTAATTCCTACCACCCAGAGACAGAAATTAATATTTTAGTAAAAATCCTGCCCTATGGCCCTTTATGCTTATATCACACACATATAGATCATCAAAGGACAGGGTTGTGCATACATCAGATCATGAGATGAACACCTGTCCATCATCTGCTGCTTCCTTCTCAACAAAGTGCGAGATGTATTACCAAGTCATTAAATGCACATCAGTGACCTGTATGGGATCTTTTCCTCCAGGAAGCTTTCCCGACTCTTCCCTGGCCAGGGTGGGGGCCTCTCTGTTCTCCCACCCCGGGACCGACAACACTGAACAAAAGCAATCCATTCACCTGTCATCCCCTGCCTTCCCATAGGCAGCTGGCTCCATGAGGACAGAAGCCAGGGTACCACATAGTTCTCTAAATTCCCAGCATGGAGTGGGAGCTCACTGAGTGCTTGCCAAATGGGTGAGTGAACAGACAATGTAGACCTGTGCTTCTCAAAGTGTGGTCCTTGGGCCAGCAGCACAGGCCATCACCTGAGAGCTCATCAGACATGCAAATTCTTGGGCCCCACTTCATGTTCTGAACCAGCAGCTCTGGGGATGGGCCCAGGAAACTGTTTTAACAAGCTCTCGGGTGATTCTTAGGCACAAGAAAGTGTGTGAACCAGTGAGGCAGACCAAGGACATCACAGTCTGAAGGGGGACAGTCTTTGGACCTGAGTGTTGAAAGATCAAGTGGCGTCACTTTCAACGAGCAGGCAGGGGCCAGGCTTCTGCTTACTCACTATGATCCGGGATGTGTCAATGAAACTCTTGTTGAAATGGTTCTGTGCCGTTTGGGCCTCCTCCTCGGACTTGAAGCCGATAAAGCCGAACTTGCGGAACTTGCCGTCTTTGGTGAACTTCAGGCTGCAGTCCGTGAGCGTGCCGAAGGCGGCAAACAGCTGCCTGAATCGCTCCTCCTTCATCTACAATGGAGAGGTGCAATGAGGAAGGCACTGGGGAGTCCCCAGAGTAAGGGGACAAAATAGGTCAGAAACTCAAGGTCACCGTATCCAGGGGTGACTTAAACAAGGAAGTGGCAGGGTGTACATTTCTAGTCAGACCAGGTTCCAGCTCTGACTCTAACACTTACGAGTTGTGTGGGCTTGACAAAGCCCCTTACCCACTTCACTGATGAGGAAATCAGGACTCATAATGGCTGTAAACATTATCTTCCTACCCTGTGAGGCTGTTACGAGGATAAGACCAATGACAAAAGCAGCTTATGGCTGCTACAACACAGTAGATATCGAATAAATGCTTGTCAGAATGAATGAATAAATGAACAAACATGGTACACTACATATGTTTGCTAAATGTGGTAGAGAGAATAATGGAGCCCCCCAAAAGATGTCCACATCCTAATCCCTGAGACCTGTGGATATGTTATATTACATAGAAAAAAGGGACTCTGAAGATGTGATTAAGGATCTTGAGATGAGGAGATTATCCTGGATTATCTAGGTGGACCCAACATAATCACAAGGGTCCTTGTAAGTGGGGGGGCGGGTGGGGGTGAGGGGGTGTGCATATGGGACCAGGTAAGAGAGAAGAGATGTAGTGGTGGTGGGAGGAGAGGGAGATGGAGATGGAGAGAGAGAGACTGGAAGATGATATGCTTCCGGCTTCAAAGGTGAGTCAGAGGAGAAGTGACGATGGAAGCAGAGAGAGCCTGGAAGATGCTATGCTAGTGGCTTTGAGGACAAAGGATATGGCCATGAGCCAAGGAAGGCAGGTGGTTTCCAGAACATGAAAAGGACAAAGGAACAGATTCTCCCCTAGTGCCTCCAGAAGGACTGCAGCCCTGCCAAGACCTTGATTTTAGGATTTCTGACCTCCAAAAATGTCAGATAAATTTGTATGGTTTAAGCCACTAAGTTTGAGGGTAGTTTGTTACAGTAGCAATAGAAAACTAACTCATTAATATTATTATAGTTTGGTCAAGAAGCTCCACATTATAGAAAACTGGTTCTTGGCTTCCCACCTTCCTCACTCCAGCCAGGCCACCCTCACAAATCAGTGAGTTTTCTAAGCAGATATTGGGAGATTTTTGTGTGTGGTAGTAGGGTTGAGGAGGCACTTGGCCCCACAAATGGCCAAAGCAAGCTTTTCAAATGCAAAAAGCTAGAGGCCTTGGCAGCCCAGTTGGAAGGAAGAAGACATTTTCTGAGGCAACTTCTTAATAACTCTGAATTCTAAAATCTCACTGTCACTCTATGAGTTAGGAATTTTTATCCATATTTCACAGAAGAGAAAATGGAACTCAGAAGATAAATGATCTGCCCAAGGTCAACAGAATCAAGGTTTGTGACTTAGCTCAGATGTATAAAAGACAGTGAATTCACGTTCCCATTACCTGGGAGAGACCTTACTCAAGTCTGATCCCATCAGTCCTCTGCCAAAAACCTTTGGGTGACTTTCTAGCACCAAAGGCTCAAGGACAGGCATCTACAGTAAAACACGAGATTCTTCATGATCTGGCTCTGGTCCCACTTTTGCCAAACTTCTCACAGCCTTCCATGCTTCTCACCTCTGAGGTTTTACCATGGACCTTCTCTAGGGTGACATCTTCCCAGACAGGTCCTGGCTCCTCATTCTCAGTTCAATCATCTCCTCTCCTCCAGGAAGCCTTTCCTAGATCCCTCATATGGGATCCCTCAGATTACTAACTTCCTCTTCCCTCCCACAGCACCCAGTTCATACTTCAATCCCTGTACCCTGCATCACAACGTTGTGGTGTCTGCCTCCTCTGCTAGTCTGCAAGCTCCATAAAAGTGGGAACGATGTCAGCAACATCACAAGTACTGTACACTACTAAATGTTTATTTGATGAAGAATAAGACAAGTGAATGCAATCATGCTAAGAGAGGCAGTATGAGGTAAGTGGTCAAAAATGCAAATTCTAGAACCAGATTTTTCAATTCAATCCCTGCCCCATGAATTACCACCTGTGTGTGACCTCAGGCAAATCATTTTACCTTGCTGCACTTTAGTTTCTTCACCTTTAAAATGGGCATAATAATAGAACCTATTTCACAAGGTTATGAGTGAGATTAAATAAGTTACTTTACCTAAAAGCACCTGGAACAGTGCCTGGCACAGAGTAAACTCTCAAAGTGTTAGTTACTACCATTATTGTTTTTGCTAATAATTCTTTCGTCCATCAGACAAGACAAACAATGGTAGAGTGTCAGCCACATTAGGAAACACAACAAAACTGGTCGGGAGGGAAAGGAAGGGTGGCCATGCTAAAATCCTCATCCAACGAAGTGAGGCATAAAGAGACACTGTCTAAAACTGATGGATGGATCAATGATAGATATTTTTAAAGTATACTATTTAGAGTGAATGATGGAAGAATTAAAAACAATAATACTACAGAGATTGGAGGGGAGAAGCAGACGATCTAAGTTCCTCATCTTTCATAGTGAGGACTCAGCAGATAGTCACTGGGATAAACAGGTCAAGAAAAGTGAGGCATAAAGAGACACTGTCTAAAACTGATGGATGGATCAATGATAGACATTTTTAAAGTATACTATTTAGAGTGAATGATGGAAGAATTAAAAACAATAATACTACAGAGATTGGAGGGGAGAAGCAGACGATCTAAGTTCCTCATCTTTCATAGTGAGGACTCAGCAGATAGTCACTGGGATAAACAGGTCAAGAAATGGAGAGAACACAATATTTGAATATACAGAGATGCATATGAGGAGACCTAGGTACAAACCAATGAAGATGGGTACTCCTGGAGATGGAGGGTGGGATTGAGTAAAGACTTTGCTTCTCATTTTATACTCTACTATACCTGCTTGAATTTTTAAAACCGTGTATCATAGGTCCCTACCACCTGATGAAGAAGAAAAAAAAAAAAAAATGAGGAAAGTAAAAATTCACAACAATGAAACAGAAATGGCTTTGTATTCTCTAAGGAGATTCCCAAGAGGTAGAATGAAGAGTACAGATGACATTTTCATATCATCCAAATGGCTCATTTTGTATTTTGGGAATACGCTACAGGCCACACCAGTGGTGTGGGGGCTCTCCATCCAAGAAAAGTTATAATGAAATGGGAAGGATGATCCACTCCAGTACACTGCATCCAATCGTCTATTTCTTCACTCATTTATCCAGTATGTTTTAATTGAATGCTTACCATGTGCCAGATTCTGTGCTGGGCTCTAGGGAGACAGAAAAGTATGACTGGGTCACCCCTTCCCCACTTACTGGATAAATGGTGTCAACCCCTTCACGCCCACTCAGTATTCCTAACTGCCCTAAAGACAGGAACGGGTACTGGAACGCAGGTCCTCAGACTAATACTCCCATATGCCTCCCCGACAGTCTCCGGAATGGAAGAGGATTAGGAGGGGTCTTCAAAACGTTCATGGAAAGACTCGTATTTTTTTTTTTTTTTTAAGATGACCGGTAAGGGGATCTTAACCCTTGACTTGGTGTTGTCAGCACCACGCTCACCCAGTGAGCGAACCGGCCATCCCTATATGGGATCCGAACCCGGGGCCTTGGTGTTATCAGCACCGCACTCTCCCAAGTGAGCCACGGGCCGGCCCAGAAAGACTCGTATTTTTTAATCGTATTTTCCCACAAACCTTTTGAAACACCCTCGTATTAATGTCTGACCTAGTCACGGATCAACAAAAACGAACAAACGTGATCGGTCGAGAGAAGTCGGAGCAAGGCACTCCACTCAAAGTGGAGGTTGTCCCCTCCCTGGGAAAAGAGATGTCGGGTTGGGAATCAGGTACCCACCAGCCGGCCACGCAACCTTAAGCGGTCACTATTCCTCTTTTCCCAGCGGTTAAACGTGGATAAACCCAGGATCCTGCCCCCTTTAGATTCTAATCCGCCCCAAGTCCCGCCCCAGAGCGAATATCGCTCAATGCTCTCAGCCACCTCTTCCCCACTCCTCAGCTCCAGGCTGATTTCATTTTCAGATTTTCAAGGCCTGGCTCTGCACTCACCCCATTCGGGAGGTTCTTCACGATCAGTCGCGACATGGCGCACGGTCCCCACTGTTTTGATTTTAGCACGACTGGACAGCGTCTTCCACCAACAACTTTCACGTTGCCACTTAGGGCGCCGCCATTTTTGGCAAGCCGGAACGAAGTCACGTGGCCGAGGCGTAAGGCTGCCCCATCCGGAAGTAGGCGTGGCCAAACCAGAGTTGCCCAAGGAAGTCACAGCAGCCAAGGGGCGGGCCAGAGCTTGCATTCTGCGCAGGCGCTGGCTCTTTGGCGGACCGCCAGTTCCTAACCATGGGCGGGGGGTTGCGCGGGGTTAGCGCAGTGCTGAGGGCTACGCAGTCGCGGCTATCGTTTTTCTCGTCCGTTTCCTATTTTATTATAGACAGCCTTGAGAATACAGACAGGACTGGGGACTCTTGCCTCCCTTTTACAGATGAAGAAATAGGCTTAGAGAGGCTGCCAGGCACCAGGAATCAATTATTGAGCATTTTGTGTAAATTATTAGAATGTGCATATTGGAAATGAACACCCCCATTTTGCAGTCGGGTAAACTGGGAACCAGACTAATAAAGCAAATCTCTCAAAGTCGTATTAGGTAGAAAATCCGGGATTTGAACTGGGGGCTGCTTAGGCCCCGGCAATGAGGGCCTATGCCTTCACCTTCATCCCCACAGTATTATGCCGCAGTTCCTGCTGAGTTTTGAAATCCCGGCCCACCAGCCTGTTAGCTAAGAGATCTTGGCCAAACTAGCCTCTGTGAGCCTTTTGTAAAGTGGAGATGATTCTGTATTGTCCTATTGTTCTTACAGATGATTCTGTAAGAACGTAAAGCGCCTGGGATATTACCTTCCTACTGCTCTGAGTATTTTCGGTACCCACTGTTAGATGGGGGCGTGTCTTATGAAAGAGCCCGTTTCCTTTCCTGAATGACCTACTTCCTTACTGTTCAGGCACTTACAGTTCTACAGTTCCTCAGCTGCTCTGGACTTCTTCCCAAGCTTTTGCAATTTCTTTCACCTGAAAGACACTCATCCTGCCATCTGTTTTTTGGTTGTTGTTAACAGCTTTATTGAGATGTAATTCACATGGTATGCAATTCACTCCCTTAAAGTGTGCAATTCAGTGGTTCTTAGTATATCTACAGAGTTGTGCAACCATCACCACAATCAATGTTAGAACATTTTCATCACCCGCTAAAGAAACCTTGGACCCTTTAGCTGTCACCTGCCAATTCCTCCCTCCCTCTAGTCTCAGGCCACCACTAATCTACTTTCTGTCTCCATGGATTTGTCTATTCTGGACATTTCGTATAAATGGAATCATATGAAATGTGGTCACTTGTGTCTGGTTTCTTTCACTTAGCGTACTGTTTTTAAGGCTCATCCATATTGCAGCATGTGTCAGTAATTCATTCCAGTTTTGCTGAATAATATTACATGTATGGATATACTACNCGTATTAGGTAGAAAATCCGGGATTTGAACTGGGGGCTGCTTAGGCCCCGGCAATGAGGGCCTATGCCTTCACCTTCATCCCCACAGTATTATGCCGCAGTTCCTGCTGAGTTTTGAAATCCCGGCCCACCAGCCTGTTAGCTAAGAGATCTTGGCCAAACTAGCCTCTGTGAGCCTTTTGTAAAGTGGAGATGATTCTGTATTGTCCTATTGTTCTTACAGATGATTCTGTAAGAACGTAAAGCGCCTGGGATATTACCTTCCTACTGCTCTGAGTATTTTCGGTACCCACTGTTAGATGGGGGCGTGTCTTATGAAAGAGCCCGTTTCCTTTCCTGAATGACCTACTTCCTTACTGTTCAGGCACTTACAGTTCTACAGTTCCTCAGCTGCTCTGGACTTCTTCCCAAGCTTTTGCAATTTCTTTCACCTGAAAGACACTCATCCTGCCATCTGTTTTTTGGTTGTTGTTAACAGCTTTATTGAGATGTAATTCACATGGTATGCAATTCACTCCCTTAAAGTGTGCAATTCAGTGGTTCTTAGTATATCTACAGAGTTGTGCAACCATCACCACAATCAATGTTAGAACATTTTCATCACCCGCTAAAGAAACCTTGGACCCTTTAGCTGTCACCTGCCAATTCCTCCCTCCCTCTAGTCTCAGGCCACCACTAATCTACTTTCTGTCTCCATGGATTTGTCTATTCTGGACATTTCATATAAATGGAATCATATGAAATGTGGTCACTTGTGTCTGGTTTCTTTCACTTAGCGTACTGTTTTTAAGGCTCATCCATATTCTAGTCTCAGGCCACCACTAATCTACTTTCTGTCTCCATGGATTTGTCTATTCTGGACATTTCGTATAAATGGAATCATATGAAATGTGGTCACTTGTGTCTGGTTTCTTTCACTTAGCGTACTGTTTTTAAGGCTCATCCATATTCCAGCATGTGTCAGTAATTCATTCCAGTTTTGCTGAATAATATTACATGTATGGATATACTACATTTTATTTATCTATTCATCAGTTGGTAAACATTTGTGTTGTTTCCATTTTGTGGCTATTATGCATAATGTTGCTATAAACATCCCTGTATAAATTTTTGTGTGGGCATTTGTTTTCATGTCTCTTGGGTATATTTCTAGGAGTGAGATTGCCAGGTCATATGGTAGCTTTATGTTTAACCTTTTTAGGAACTGCTAAACTGTTTTTCGAAGTGGCTGCACCACTTTACATTCCTACTAGCAATACATGAAAGTTCCAGTCTCTCCACAGCTCCTCCATTTGTTATTATGTCTTTTTAATTATAGCCATTTTAGTGGGTGTGAAGTGGCATCTCAGTGATTTTGATTTGTATTTCCCTAATGGCTAATGAAATGAGCTTTTTTTTTTAATGTGCTTTTGACCATTCATATATCTTTCTGAAGCCACCCCCACCCACAACCATTCTCTAAAACCATGTCAAACATAGTGTCTTTGAACAGATCTCTTCCTCACTGAGCCCCAAACACAGGGACTCAATGTGTCTGCCACAGCATAAACCTTCAGAAATCGCTGTTAGGAACATATTGGGCTGATTTAGAGTTACAGATGGGCTGCTTGTTGCCTCCACGTTGTGTTGCCAAAGGGGCCCCATTTGATCCACCTTTGAAATGCATCACACTAGACACCAGGAGGAGACAAGTAACAGGAGTTCAGTAAATGCTAATTGTAAATTAAGTTCTGTTGATTCAAGGAAATTCTATGAGTGAGCTAGGCAGTTGTATATGTTCTCGAAGGAAATACATCAGCCAGCAGGAAACAAGTGGCACACTCAAAGGGATTTAATTGAAGAGAATCTAAAGAAGGGATTATTTACAGAGGTGTGGGCAGGGATTATTTACAGAGGTGGGATGAATGCTCCCCCCCCCCCACAAAGATATGTCCACATCCTGAACACTGGAACCTGCGAATGTGACCTTGTTTGGAAAAAGGGTCTTCGCAAATATAATTAAGGATCTCAAAATGAGATCATCCTGGATTATCTGGGTGGAACCTAAATCCAGTGACAAGTGTCCTTATAAGAGACATGCACAGAAGGCCATGTAAAGATGGAGGCAGATTGGAATGATGTTGCCACAAGCCCAGGAACACCTGGAGCCACCAGAAGCCGGAAGAAGCAAAGAAGGATTTTCTCCTACAGCTTTCAGAAGGATCAAGGTCCTGATGATTCTTTGATTTCAGACTTCTGGCTTCCAGAACTGTGAGAGAATAATTTTCTGATGTTTCAAGCCACCCAGTTTGTGGTCATTTGTTACAGCAGCCACAGGAAACTAATGCAGGCAGGGTTAAGGGAACCAACACAGTGGTCAAACACCAGGGCCTAGTAGCAGTGGGGAGGAGCTGTTGCACCCCAGGTCTGAGGGCATAGAGGAGGGCATTTCCTCCCTGGAGCTCAGTGAGGGCAGGAGCTGTGGACAGATGAGAGGTGGACTGTACAAGGGCTGTAGTTGTAGAGGGATAATGACCACTGAAGAATCACAGAGGGTGTGTATGTGTGTATGTTGGGGATAAATACCCTGTCCCGCTTTCTCTCCTCACCTCCAGTTTCCTGCTGGAGCCTCCCATTGGCTAAACCAACCAGAAGGTGTAGATGTGACAAGTGACACAGTCCCCACAGGTAGCATCTGGGGCACAGAACAGAGTCGGGGACCAGGGACAGTGGATGGGAGACGAGCTGTTGCAGAGTAACCAGCACACGGGACCATCTCTGAGACATACTGTTGACAGAAAGCAGCAAATACTAAAGGGTGTGTGATATGTGCTGTTGCTGGGGTGAGAAAAGGAGGGTGGACATGGTGATACTATTGTGTGTGTTTGCTAGGACTGCTGTACATCTAGAAATTTAGTCTCACAGTTCTAACAGCTAGAAGTCCAAGATCAAGGTGTGGGCAGGGTTGCTTCCTTCTGAGAACTGTGAGGGAGAATCTTTTCCTCCTTTCTCTTCATTTCGGTGGCTGCCAGCAATCTTTGGCGTTTCTTGGGTTGTAGATGCATCACCCCTATCTCTGCCTTCATCTTCACAAGACGTTCTCCTTGTGTGCATGTGTCTGTGTCCAAATGCCTCCTTTTTATAAAGACACCAGTCGTATCCGATTAGGGCCCATCTCAATGACCTCATTTTAACTTGATTACCTCTGTAAAGACCCTGTTTCCAAATGATGTCACCGTGTAAGGTTAGATCTCCAACATATGAATTTGGGGGGGACATCATTCATCCCATAAGTTATGTAAGCAAAGATGATCTCATAAGGTACACAAGGAAGTGGTAACATTGAATGCTTCAGGGGAGGGGACCAAGGAAAAGGGTGTCCAGGTAGAGGGAGATGTCCTTTCTATGGAGTAACTTTTTGTAATTTTGATTTTTTCATCATGAAAAAATTATCTATTATTTTAAATTAATTGTGTATAATCTACATATGGATATAATTATACTTAAACAAACAGAGGAAAGCCAACAAGAGTGGATTTTTTTTTTTTTTTGTCTTTTTCCGTGTCCGGCAACGGATCGCAACCCTCAGTGTTG
>NW_007727582.1:205353-216396 GCF_000696425.1 Galeopterus variegatus | reverse complement strand
GCAACCCTCGGTGTTGCTCCCGCGCCTCGCTCAGCCAGTGAGCGGGAACCGGTCTGTATGTGGGATCCGAACCCTCGGGTGGGAGCGCCGCCGCGCCTCCCAAGCGGCGCACTTATCCAGTGCGCCACCGGGCCGGCCCAACAAGAGTGGATGTTAATTGTGGTCATCTAGAAGGGGTGAGATTGGAGAGGCAAAAGAAGTTAGGAAGACTCATACGAGGGGACTTCAGGAAGCTCATGGAAAGATTTATATTATATTTTAATTCCATTTTCCCATGAACTTTTTGAAGTACCCTCAAACTTCTTTATATATTTGTTTTAGGTCAAAGATTGACAAACTTTTTCTTAAAAAGACAGAAGGTAAATGTTTCAGGCTTTGGGGGCTATATACTTTCTGGTGTCACTACTCCAACTCTGCCATTGTAGTTCCAAAGCAGCCAGAGACAACATGTGTGGCCACGTCCCAGTAAAACTTTATCTGCAAAAACAGAAAGCCAGGCCAGAGGCTGTAGTTTTCAGTGACAGGAATATGTGGTATATTGTTTTCCTGTGGCTGCCGTAACAAATTACCAGAAACTGGGTGACTTAAAACAAACAGAAATGTATTCTCTTGCAGTTTTGGATGCCAGGAATCCAAAATCAAGATATCATCAGGGCTGTGCTCTCTCTGAAGGCTCTAGGGGAAAATCTTTCCTCACCTCTTTCAGCTTCTGGTAGCTCCAGGCATTCCTTGGCTTGTGGCTGCGTCACTCCAGTCTCTGCCTCTGTCCTCACATGGCTTTTCCCCTTGGTGTCTGAGTCAAATCTCTCTCCCTCTCCTTTTTCTTATTAGGACACCGGTTATTGGGTTTATGTCTCACCCTAAATTCAGGATGATCTCATCTAAAGACCCTTAATTACATCTGCAAAAACCCTTTTTTCAAAAAAGGTCACATTCACAGGTTCCAGGGATTAGGATGTATGCATGTCATTTTGGGGGGGCCAACATTCAGCCACTACATGGAAATTTGCTTGCTTTGTAGTAGGTTACTCTGAAGATCAAATTTCACTCTCTCTATGCCTTATGTAGTCTGTCAATTCAATCCAAACGCACACACACACAAATGTACCCTCATGCCTGGAGTAAACGACTTATGGGTCACTGTGTTTCAAAGTCATTTGTTTATTCAACAGATATTTATCGATATGTCTTTAATTAAATGACAGTTGGGGCTTGTTTTGTGCACACTGTGACCCTGGCTAGGACGGGCCAGAGCAGGCTTTATGAGGCAGCTCTGAATTATTAGCCTTTTATATGAGGGCAAATGAGGGCTTCCCAGCCAGTCCAGGTTTAATATACTTTTATTTTATTATTTTCATGAACTGCCTTTATTAAAATGTACAGCTAAATGTAGCCTTCCCTAAAGAAATTCACAAATCAGAAGTTCTTTCAAAGGTATTAAAAGAAAATGAAATGCCCTTTACGAATCCCCACGTCCCAACGCTGGGCCTGGAAAATATGGTCGCCACATGTCAGGAGAAGGCAGGATCATTCACGGGCTTTATATCCTGTGCGTTTAATAAGCAGCCACATTATAACTTTATTATTGGTCTTTCTGCTCTCCTGCCTTCCTGCTCCTTCTCCTGCCTCCTTTCTCTCCCAGCAAATACAAGGGTACTTCAAAAAGTTCATGGAAGGATTGATATTATCTTTTGATTTTATTTTTCCATGAACTCTTTGAACTCTTGGATAATCCAGGAGGCAACTGGACCCCACCAGTCTCCAATTATGCTGGACATTAAACAAAACCAAAAACAAACAAACAAACAAATATGGCTGGTCTAAGCCAGCTCCAGCCAGGTTGCCGTCACAAATGTATTTGAGGCTGTGAAAAGTCATGTCTGCCCCTGAGGGAATTAGCTTCCCACCCCACAAAAGGCCAGCGACGGGGAGAGATCCTGGCAGGGGTTGGAAGAGGCACGATGGAGAGAGGAGAGGACAGTGAACACTCTCCGTCCTGATGAATGGGACCGACATCCCCCCAGCTGCTCTGGCCAGAAACCTGCGGTTGTCCTGAGTCCTCCCTCCCTCACCAACTCATGTCTAGTCCTTCAGCAAGCTCTGTCCACCTCACCTCCTAAAATTTTGTCCAAAACATCTTTTCCCCATCTCCACTGCTATCAACCTGGTCCAAGCACCCACTGCATGAATCTTCTGTGGCTGCTGTAACAAAGGAGCACAAATCTAGTGGTTGAAAACCATGCACATTTATGATCTTCAGTTGTGGAGTGTAGAAATGCTAAAGTCCAGGTGTTGGCAGGGCCAGTTCCTTCTGGAGGCTCCAGGGGAGTATCTATTTCCCTGCCTTTTTCAGCTTCTAGAGGCTGCCTGCTATCCTTAGCTTGTGGCCCCTTCCTTCATCCTTGGAGCCAGGAATGTAGCATTCCCAAAGCTCTTGTGACCCTCTGTTTCCGTAGTCACATCTCCTCTTCTCTTGGACCCTTCTGCTGCCCTCTTATAAGCACCTTTGTGACTACACTGGGCTTACCCTGCTAATCCAGGATAATCTTTCCATCTCAAGACCCTTAATTTAATCATATCTGCAAAGTCCTTTTTGCCACAGAAGGTGACATATCTACCGATTCTGTGGAATGAGACATGGACATCTTTAGGGGCCATTGTTTGGCCAACCACACCCATTACTCCTACACATGTTATTCCAACAGCTTCCTCATTGGTGTCCTTGCTTCTGTTCTGCCCCTCGCAGTCCTGTTAAAACCAAAGCTGTACCTGTCCCTCCTCTGCCTAAATCTTCCAGTGCTTCCCATGTCTGACCAAAAGCAGAAGATGTCACCTTAATCTGTTACTTTGCTTCAGCCATTCCAGCCTTCCGGCTGGTCCACCCCTGCCCCAGGACCTTTGCACTTGCTGTTCCCTCTGCCGACGCCCTCCCCCCCATGTGGCTCCTTTCCTCCGTTTCCTTAGGTCTCTGTTGAAAGTTCATCTTACCAGAAAGGCCTTCTCTGGAATAGCACTCCCTGCTCCATCCTACCCCATCCTTCTCATGCCCCTATACTCTGCTTCATTTTTAAATAGCATTATCACTACCTGGCTCTTCTATTTTGGGGGTCTAATGTCCGTATCCCCCCCCAATAGAATGCATGCTCTGTGAGAGCAGAGATTGTGTTTGATTTACTCACTGGATATCCCAGCGCCCGACCCAGTGCCTGCCCAGACCCTCTGATGAAAGACCTTTAGTCAGGGGTTGTTTTCTGACCCTCCATTACACCAAACCATCAGTAAATGACTCCATGGGTAACCACAGCTGCAATGCAAGAGAGATTTGGGAGAAAGGGAGGGAGAAGGGACTCTCCCTGCTTGTCATGAAATGGGGCAGAGAGGACGGCAGCTGCAAGAGGTGAAAATGTGCTCAGGAATTGAAACAGCTTCATTCAGGATGGGAGTGGTGGCAGGGTGCTGTTGTGCTATCTTGCCCCAACCCTACTGTCCCCCTGGGCATTGTTCAGAAGCACAATGAACAATATAAATGAAATTTATATTGATATGCTGACCCACTAGAAAATATGCTGACCCATTGACACTCATTGTAGCATCGTTTGTAATAATAAAAGATTGTCAATAGCCTAAATGTCCATCAGTAGGGAACTGGTAAGGAGGGAGAGAGGGAAGAATAGGGGGGCACAGAGGATTTTAGGACACTGAAACTATTCAGTATGATACTGTAGCAGTGAATACATGACATTATACATTAGGCAAAACCCATAGAACTGTGCAGCACAGAGAAGGAACTCTGATGTAAACCTTAGTTAATAATAATGTATCAATGTTGGTTCACAAATGTAACAAGTGCACCACACTAATGTAAGATATTAATTATAGGAGAAACTCTGTGTGTGTGTGTAGGGGGTATGGAATGGCCTGCAGTTTCTGCTCCATTTTTCTGTAAAACTGCTGTAAAAATAAAGTCCATCACTTATTAAAAAAGAGGGAGCTGGTAAGACAAGGGATAAAATCCCATGAGGATGTTAAGGAGAGAGAATGAAGCGGTGCTTAGATCTGGATTTCTAATCCATTCTTCAATAAATGGAACCGGGCTTTTTAAAGAAAGGGATGTTTCTAGGGCTGGGGCAGGGAACATACAAGATGAATCTGGAGCTTCTTGGAGTGCTAGAAAGTAAGAAAGTGAAAAAAAAAAAAAAAAGATGGAAACTTTTCAAAGGAACGCAGGAGCCAATTGAAAAAACTCCCAATGTCCAAAGCTGGAAGATTTTAAGGAAAAAGATAAATATCATAGTAATGGATTATAACCCAGTGATAAATATCCATGTGTCCATAGTGATATAAATAAGTGATGAATAAATAAATAAATATGGAGGATAGACAAATTGAGAATTTCAAATAATTTATGATAACACTTCACCCTCAAGAAGATGGAACATTATTCCCCAACCTTAGGTATGGGCTGTGTATAGTGGTTTCCTTACAAAGACCACACTATGGAAAGGGAGGTAGAAGAGTAATTTTACAGTGGAGAAACCTGGCGGTCAAGGTCAAGATCAACAGCGGTAAGTCATGTCCATGGCATGTACTCTTGATATGATGTGATGAAATGGCACTATACCTCCATACTTTCAAAAGACCCATAACCCTAGTCTGATTGTGAGAAAACATCAGACAAACCCTTACTGAGGGACATCCTGCAAAATCCTTGACCAGCGCTCCTCAAAACTGTCAAGGTCATCAAAACAAGATAAGTCTGAGAAACTGTCCCAGCCAAGAGGAGCCTAAGGAGACAGGAAGGCTAAATGTAATGTGGTATCCTAAGACTGAAAAAGGACATTAGGTAAACCTGAGGAAATCCAAGTACAGCATGGACTTTAGTGAATAATAATGTACCAGTTTTGATTTACTAACTGTAACAAACGTATCAGAGTAACGCTAACAATGGGGAAAACTGGGTGCAGGATATACAGGAACTGTAAAGTCTCACAACTTTTCTGTAAATCTAAAACTTTTAAAATAGTTCATTAAAAATCGTTTAAAAGATGTTTTGAAAATGAAAAAAGAAGGATGCAAAGTTCTGTATTTATAAATGTGGGTTAATTGCCAAGGTGTCCTATACACCACGACAATAGCACCCTTCTGCACCTTGCTTTTTTTGGCAGCAATACTACAGGAATGATGCTGTGTCTTTCACAGTGCTCCATATCAGAGGCACCTGATGCCAATCTGTTCTGAAACTGGTGATGGTAACTTTGATCACTAGATTAGAGGGGTGTCTGTCAGTTCCTCTCTGCAAGTTTTTCTCTTTGTCAATAAATAATCTGTGGGTTTTTAGAAATTTTGCCAGATTGTAGAAAGAGGCTCAGACATGGTAGAGTTTAGGGTGCTTTTTGATTGTTGGGGTTTTTTTGTTTGTTTGTTTGGGGTTTTTTTTTTTAGGTGAACACAGGTCCTGGGGCAACCTTCTTCTCATCTATTGACATACAAGGAAACTGAGGCCCGGAAAGAAGAAAACACTTGCTCAAGACCACATAGTGGAGTTGAAGGCTAGGCTCAGCTGGGCTCCCCTTGCTCCATCTTACCTGTGGCCATCCCCAGGGGTCAAGAAGTAGGGGCAGCAGGAAGGGGGGTGCTGGAGATAGTTGCCCTGGTGTGTTGTAACCTGACAGCATTAATGTAGCCCCAGCAGTTCACTGCTATCACCCTAGAAGCCCCTCAGAAGAGCAGTCCCCTATTCCCAGGCACCTAGAGAGGGACCGGATGGCCAGGGTAACTCGAGACAGGAGGCCAGGTGTGCACTAGCCTCAGTCACACCTGCATGGAGATCAGGCAGCTCACCTATGATAGGTGGTGGCTGAGCCTTGGGCCCCCAGTAGGCCCTGCTGGGGGCTGACTATTGGAGATATGGGGGTCCCTCCTGATCTTGGCAGTCAACAGTAACTATTCACCCGGAAGCAGCAGAAACCACAAATCATTCATCAAACAGACTATAGCTGGGGAAAAGCTAAACTCATTCTAAGATAAGTTGATGGGGGTCTCATCCTGGGGCTCTGGAGGCTACAAATTCCAGTGCTGCTTAAATCTGGGCTGACCATGATACTCACCTGGGGACTGAAGCAGGATGACCTGGGGAAGGGTTGGGGGTAAAACCAGAATCATTCATCTTTTCTTTTCTTGTCTTTCAGCTGTGCTGTGGGCAGTTGCACTACTTTATACATATCAGATCATCAAAGCCTGGTTTATTTATCTATTTATTGGCAGATTGGCCAGTTCAGGGATCTGAACCCTTGACCTTCGTGTTATAACACCGCACTCTAACCAACTGAGCTAACTGGCCAGTCTCCAAGGCCTGTTTTAAAAGAGAGCTTGTTTCATGATTTTGACCTCAAGGTCCAGCCTTGCCCACTGTCCCCCATCCACTCCACAGATTTGGTCCTCGGGCACAAGTTTGCTAACCCTTAACTTAGACTTATTTTAATGGTTCTAAGCCATCATCATTCTTTTCCAGTCTGCTTAGATTGTCATCCAAAATGGTTATGAAAACAAGGTAAAGACTCATCCAACTTCAGAGCTGTGCTCTCACAGTGGGCTTAATAAGACATTGCCCAAGTTGGATTTAGTGGAACAGCATCTAGTGAAATGTCTATGACTCTTCTATGAAGGGAGGGAGGGAGGAGAAAGTTGGCTAAACAGATCGAGAGAATGTTGGACATCATAGCCTACTCTTATAAACTCTCAAACACCTTAAGAAATTAAAGCCTCTGAAAAGTCCTTCAGTCAAGACCTGTGCTTTACACAGTGTGCCCCCAAGTTCTTATGTCATGGAGCATTTATTAGTGGGAAATATTGCCCTAAGACAATCACTAAATTTGGTTGTGGTTCTGCAAAGAAGCAAACATGTTTTCATTCATTCATTCATGTATTTAGTGAGTACCTGACCTGTGCCAGACACTGTTTCAGGCCCTGAGAATATAGCAGTGATCAGGGCAGACATGTTCCTTGCCCTCATGGGGCTTTTAGTCTAGTGATAGAAACTGACATTAAAAGACATGATATGTAATCCATCATCATCATCCTTTGTCATCACAATGACAATATATTCATTGTGGGGCAAGCTCTTTACCATTGTGGGCATCATCTTGGAGAAGAAGGGGGCTGTGTTTCTCCAAGGTCATGTCTAAGTTTAATTTCCATGCTTCCAGATGAATGAAGAGTCCACAGCCAAACCACATGCTGTGCCTGCCTGCTCCTCCTGGATTTTCCTTTGGAGGACACAATGCCACCATCTACCCAGCTGTCCTCTCCCCTTCTGCTACTGAGGTGAGCCCTGGAAAATCATAGCCATGAAGTAACTCATTCTAAGATGATGACGTGAATCCCTGGAAGGAGCATAGACATAGGAGGTGGAGAGATATGGGTTCAAATTCCATCTCTGACATTTCATACTCTGTGGCCTTGGGTAAGATAGTCACCCTCTCTGAATCTCATTCCTCATTTGTAAATCAGGGCCAGTAATGCCCACTTCCAGGGTGGTGGTGAGGATAAGCGATAATATATTCACACTGCCTGTATTAGTCTGTTTCCTTTGCTTATAACAAAATACTTGGAACTGGGTGATTTATAAAGAAAATGAAATTTATTGCTTACAGTTTCTGAGGCTGGGAAGTCCAAAGTCCATCTGGTGGTGGTGACAGTGACCCAGGGGTCTCACATTGCAAGATGGTGGAAGCAGAGAACAGAGAGAGCAGAAAGACAGACTCTCCTCTTCTTATAAAACCCTCAGAACCACGCCCCGGACCACCATTTTTAATCCATTCACTACTGCACAGTCCTACAATCCAATCACCTCTTCAAGGCTCCACCTTTCAGTTACCATAATAGGATTTCCCACCCTCTTAACAGTCACAGTGGGGGCTAAATTTCTAATACATAAAACTTGGGGACACAATTCAAGATTCAGTGAGTTTTGAGGGGACATAATTCAATCCACTACACTGCCCTAGCACAGTTCCAATAGTATTAATCACAAAATCATTATTTTTGTATCCCAGGCACTGGTTAAGATGGACTAGCTCATTTAAACCTCACAATAACCCAATGATGTAGATACAATTAATGAAGAAACAGGCACAGGGAGATATGACTTACCTGAGCTCACTCATCCAGGGAGAAGTAGACAAGGATTCAGAGCCTACGTTGTATGCACTATACAGCATAGACTCCGCTCATTGAATGGTAAGGGTCAGCTGGACGCCTCTGTGCTGGTTTTAGATGTTTGTCTCCTAGTGCTCTTGCCAAATACCAAATCACGATCCTCCATTTCTTTTTCCCTTTCCCTTACTGGGTGAGAGGCGCAGGCACAGGGAGATATGACTTACCTGAGCTCACTCATCCAGGGAGAAGTAGACAAGGATTCAGAGCCTACGTTGTATGCACTATACAGCATAGACTCCGCTCATTGAATGGTAAGGGTCAGCTGGACGCCTCTGTGCTGGTTTTAGATGTTTGTCTCCTAGCGCTCTTGCTAAATACCAAATCACAATCCTCCATTTCTTTTTCCCTTTCCCTTACTGGGTGAGAGGCGTCTTGACTCAGCTGATGTGTGTGTGGCCTAGTTAGTTAGAAAAGCTGCCTGCAATTCTACAGAATGGTCAGCAAGGGACACCAGAGGACCATGAATCAGCCCATGCAGCGTGGCAGAAATGGGGAAAATTGTGAGGCTGAATCCAAAGATCTGGAAGTTTCATGACTGCCAGAGGACCAACCTGGCCTGGTGCACAGTGAATGGGACTTAATCATGGTTTTGCTCCTGTAGGGAGACAGAACCCTGCTTTCTTGCCAGAGGATCCTGCTCAACATAGCACCTGGCTATAGTCTGTCACTAAGTATTTCTGCATAAATAAATTTTTGAACCAGAAGGAAGTTAAAGAAGTCAGAGGAATCTAAATGCTGACGGTAAAATAGGGAGATCTGGGGAGGTGGGCAGGGAGACTGTGCTAGTCAGAGTCCCAAGCAAGGAACAGGCCACAGAGGTTCTGAAGGTACTCAAATGGAGGGACAATCTGCAAAGCTGTGGGCAGGATAAGGAATTGCCCCATGGATATCCATGCCCTATAAGAAAAGGTCTTTGCAGATGTGGTAAAGTTAAGGATCTTGAGATCTTGAGACTCTCCTGGATTATCCAGCTGTGCCCAAGAGCAATCATGTGTACCCTCATAAGTAGGAGGAAGAGTGAGATTTGACACTCACTGAAGAGAAGATGATGTGAAGATGGAGCAGAGAGAAACTTGAAGATCTTGGCCTTGAAGATCAGAGTGATGTGGCCAAAAGCCAAGGGATGACAGCAGCCACTGGAAGTTGGAAGACACATGGAATGGATTCTCCCCTAGAGCCTCCAGAGGGAGTGTGGTCCTGCTGGACCTCAATTTTGGCCCAGTGAAACATACTTGGGCTTCTGGGCTCTAGAATGGTGAGAGAATAAATTCACATTACTTTAAATCATCAAGTCTGTGGTCATTTGTGATAGCAGCTGCTAGAAACTCATACAGAGCTACCACAGGTGGAAAGAGGCAGGGGGAGAGAGTGAGATGCCTGGGGCTACTTGAGAGGAGCCATGGGCAGAGAGAGAGAGGCAGCCAGGGACGGAACCATGGCTGGGCCAGGAAGGAGGGCAGACTCTAACTGCCTCTTCTCCCCTCTCTGATCACCTGTGGTGCCTTCCATTAGCTGAACTGAATTGGAAGGTGAAGGATAGATAAAAGAGTCCTGGGTGAGGTGATCTATGCAGGTGAGCCTCCTGGACTAGAGGTGGGTGGGGGCCAGGGGCACATGGGTCATGACTGCCACACCAGCTCTATGCCCAGCATGTGTGTGTAGACATCATGATCTCCCATCTTCCAGCATAGCCCCAGATTTTGGTGGATTGTCCTCTCTTCAACAGTGATAGATTATACACCTCACACTGTGCTTTCCCTTTGGTGCTTTGGGAACACCTTCTTGGAAATACCTTTACTGGTTAGGACAAGAAGAATCATCTGTCAGATTGCAAACATTCTGACTTTGAGTTTGGGAAAACTGGGTTACTGCATATATGGGAGTCAGGAGTCCTACCCTCAAGGAACCTCAAAACTCACCATATTTCATAGCTACACATTTGCAAAGAGGAGATACCCAACAATAACAGGCAAGATATGGTTATTAAGTGTTGGATTCAGGATGTAAACCAAAACAGCACCAACACCAGGAGGCAGTTTAGTGGAGTGGATAAAAGCTTTGGAATCAACTACCTGGGTTTGTAATCCCAGCTCTGCCCCTTATGAGCTGTGTCACCTTGGCCCTTGCATGGGAAGGGTCTCCTGGAATCACAACACTACAGAAAAATCTACCTTCTGCACTCCAACAGGGAAGTTGGACTCCTGATCCATGGAGACAGAGAGGCTTAGGGGAAGAGCATTTGGTTTGGTCACCTAATATCTAGATTCAAAATCCAGCTGCTAAACTTGGAAGGTATGAGGCCTGGGGGTAATTACTTAACCTCTCTGAGCTTGTCTGAGGAGTTAGCTCAGTATTCTCTCCACTGAGATTTTAGAGTGGTGCCAAATGCCAAATCCCTAGACTCAGACATGAATTCCAACCCTATCTCAGCCATCACTCAGCTGTGTGACCTTGGGGAAGTCACTCCATCTCTCTGAGTCCACATTTGCTCATCTGCAAAATGGAGTTCCTGCCCTGACTATTTGTTATGGGTTGAATTGTTTCTGCCCCAAAAGATGCTGAGGTTCTAATTCCCCAGTATCTGTGAATAGAGCCTTGTTTGGACATAGGGTCTTTGCAAATGTAGTCAAGTTAAGATTATGGTAGGCCCTAATCCGTTGGGACTGGTGTCCTTATAAGAAGAGGAGAAGAGACACAGGGGAGAACACTGTGTGATGACAGTGGCAGCATGGACTAGAGTGATGCCTCTGTGAGACAAGGAATGCCAAGTCTGCCGGCAGTACCAGAAACAAAGAGAGAAACATGGAAGAGATTCTCCTTTAGTGC
>NW_007727582.1:202153-205128 GCF_000696425.1 Galeopterus variegatus | reverse complement strand
GTGATGACAGTGGCAGCATGGACTAGAGTGATGCCTCTGTGAGACAAGGAATGCCAAGTCTGCCAGCAGTACCAGAAACAAAGAGAGAAACATGGAGAGATTCTCCTTTAGTGCCATCAGAGGGAGCACGGTCCTGCTGCCATCTTGATTTGGACTTCTGTCCTCTAGACTGTGAGACAATAAATTTCTGTTGTTTTAAATCACACAGAATGTGCTAATTTGTTACAGCAGCTCTAGAAAGCTACCACACTATTTTTCTAGTTACTAAGGCTGCACAACAAATTATCTCAAAACCTGATGGTATAAAATATCTATTTATTATATTCGTGAGTTCACATGGATTGAATTCATACAGAATGCAGATGGATGGCTTGTCTCTCTCTCCCATGTCTGGGGTTCTGTCCATGTAATTTGGGCTTCCTCACAATATGGTGACTGGCCTCCAAGGATGAGTTTCCCTGAGGGCAAGAGACACCAGTGAAATCTGTATTAGTTTCTTGACCTAGCCTCCAAAGGTACAGAACATCACTCCTCCCCATACCCTGCTGGTCAGCTCCGACCAGATTTAAGGGCGGGAACATGGCGTGGCCTCTCAGTGTGTTGGGGGGGAGTAAAAATATGCAGGATGGGAGCTGCCTATGAGTGCCTATCTTTGTGACATGCAACCTGCTGCTTCTGTCCCCCAGCCATGGGTGTGAGAATCAAATGAAATCTTGCTCAGCACAGCATTTTGGAAGCTGAGAAGCACCAGACTTCCCCATGTGTTTGTAAAAGGAAATTACCTTTCAAATGTTATTACAATGGAATTCTAGATGAGGGATGGATGGTTACATCAGAGAAGAAGCACAGTCTCCAATCCCTCTTGATGGGTTCAGTGAGATTTTCCTTTCAGTTTGATATTTCTAAAAAGTGCCATTTTTTTTTTGAGGGAGCACACATTCATAATCGTTTTATTTTTCTTGGTCATGCTGATAGGGGTATAAACTTGAAGGCAAATTCAATTTGATTCAAATGGGGAGAGGGACCAAAGACTCCCCTCCTTACATTTCCTTTATTCAGGGAGCTTCAGATGCTTTCCTGAATATTGGAGGAAAGGCCATGCTCCAATTATCCTTCCACATCCTTCCATACTTCTCTCTTGCTGCCAGAGCATGCCACCCATCTGACTGCCATTTCCTGCATGGTAGAGTCATGGTGTCCATGGTGCCACATGTCCCTGGTGCTGCCCACTCCTCTTGTACATCCTCAGCTCAGGCCTGTCAGCTGCAGGTAGCAGAGGTCAGCACTGGTTGCTTTGGAGGAGCGGCCACTACTTTCTTCCTTTTCTATTCATGCCAGTACATGCCAGTCATCCTTTGGATATACCCAAAGGTCCAGAGAACTGTCTGGGTAAGAGGGAACAGCAAGAGTGTGTGGATTAAGTTGTGTCCCCACCTCCAAAAAAAAAAAAATCATATGTTGAAGCCCTAAGCCCCAATGTGACTGTGTTTGGAGAGAGGTCCTTTAAGAGGTCATTAAGGTTAAAGGAGGTCATAAGTGTGGAACTCTAATCCTATAGGACTGGTGTCCTTATAAGAAAAGGAAGAGATACCAGAGATTTCTCTCTTTCTCTGTTCACAAACAGAGGCAAGACCATGTGAGGACACAGCAAGAAGGTAGCCGTCTGCAAGCCAGGAAGAGAAGCCTCACCAGAAACCAACCTCAATGGCACCTTGAGCTTGGATTTTCAGCCTCCAGAACTGTGAGAAAATAAATCTCTGTTGCTTAAGCCACCCAGTCTGAGGTATTTTGTGATGGCAGCCCTGGCAGACTGATACAAGGACTAAAACTGAGGGTGTCCCAAAGTGTGGACTATGTACAGAGAACTGAAGGTTCTATTCCATTGGTGCACATGATCAGCATAGGTGGGAAGGGATAGATCATTTGCATATGTCTTACCTAAAACAGGGGTACATGCTTATGCTACTGTAGTCATGGGGAGACGCCTGCGGAGAGTAAAGAAGAGGAAGTAGGAGGAGGCAGGGATGTGGGTCTGCCACCTGGGAAGGAGTGGGGGAAGGAAGGGGGAGTTGGGTACGAGGAGCCTCCGAAGACAGCAAAGCTCTGAGAAAGTCTCAGCCAGGCCACTGGGGAGCCCCAGAGCAAAGATTACCTGTTGGAGGAATCCCACACTGGGTAGAAACGACTGCACTGGTTCAGAATCACTGACTCAGAATAGGGTTTCTCAACCTCGGTGCTATCAACATTTTGGGCCAGATAATTCTTTACTGTGGTAGCTGTCTAAAGATCCATCCCAGGAGTCCCTCCCAACCACTTGTGCATCATAAGACATTGAGCAGCATCTCTGGCCTCTACCCACTAGATGCCAGTCATATCCCCCAGTTGTGATGACCAAAAATGTCTTCCAGACATTGCCACATGTGTCCTGGGGAGCAGAATCACCCCCTGTTGAGAATCACTGCTGTTGATGTTATCAGGACATCTTCAGACTCTGCCCTTATCCTCTGGCAACAATCCCAGGAGTAACTCTCTAAAAATGAAATCAAAAGGATCTCGAATATGTATCCACCAACTTCACTGGGTGACAATGATCTCAAGAGCCTTAACTCCTCAACACTTTTTGCCTGCAGAGGTAGGCTATTATACTGGGGAGGATCTTCTGGAACAATGACGTGAGGCAAGTGACTTCGAACCTTTCTACACCTCTCATTTTCTCATCTGTAAATGAGAACATAAGAAACCTATGTCATGGGATTGTTGAGAAGATTAAATGAATAAATACACGAAAGTCCTTGAAAACAGGCACACAGTAAGCCCTCAGTAAGGGTTATTTATTGTTATAATTATTACTACTGTTTTGGTTACTGTTGCTGTTTTTATTGATCCCAGAACCCAAATCTTAGAATCTCAGGGGTCTGGAGAAGGAATTGAAGATCCCGTTACCCACCAGTAGGAAGAGAAATAGAATGATCCAT
>NW_007727582.1:200701-201502 GCF_000696425.1 Galeopterus variegatus | reverse complement strand
TCTGGAGAAGGAATTGAAGATCCCGTTACCCACCAGTAGGAAGAGAAATAGAATGATCCATTTGCTGCTCATTCTTGTGGTGCCAGGAACTGGGGTAAGGCTGGTAGTAGGGATGGGGTGAAAAGAAAACTGAAGGGGAAGGGAGCGAGAAGGTGGTGAGAGCTTGGCTGTCTTCAAGGGATGTTAGGGTAGTGAAAAAATAAGACCTTGGAGCAACCCCCAAAGGGGATTTTGGATGATGTCTTGGAATCAGAGGGCCAGGCTAGGCCAAGGTGCTGTACTTAAAGTAAGGATTGAGTGAGGGCTGGGATGGGGAAGCTATAAGACTAGTCCCCATCAAAGGGGGCTTGGCTTCCTCTTTGGTGGTGATGGTAGAGAACCAACCTTCCCCCAGCTCAATTCTGGGCACATGCCTTCTTAGATAAAGACTACTTTTCCCAGGTGCCCTTGCAGTTACATATGACCATGTGACTCCCATCTGCCCAATGGGATGTGAGCAGAAGCTAGGTGTGCACCTTCCAGGTTGTATATTAAAGAGAAAGAGAGTTCTCTTCCCTTTCCTCTCACATTTGGTCATAATGAGATACATGAAGGCAGGTGCAGAAGAAACCATCATAGACCACAAGGTGGAGGCCACATTTGTTGAAAATGGAAGAGCAATAATAAAGAAATTCTATGCAGCTCCAGCCATCATATCCACATTTCAGACAGAAGGGAGAGGGAAAAGAGGAAGAGCAAAGTTCCTTGCCTGCAGAGTCAAATACATCTAAAGATCCATCCCAGGAGTCCCTCCCAACCACT
>NW_007727582.1:197674-199380 GCF_000696425.1 Galeopterus variegatus | reverse complement strand
TAGAGGGCCACACCTGATGCCACACCTGAATCACTGGGTGGAGGAAAACTTTCTATGTGCCAGGTTGAGGAAACTGAGGAAAAGATCATACCATGTGAAAGCCATAATGCAGGGCTCTCCCCCATGTGATTTCAGCTAATGCCCTCCTCACCTCTGTGAGGTAGAAATTATTATATTTCTTCTTCTTTTTTATTACTCTTAGTATTATTCTTTTCTGATAAGAATCTGCTCAGAGAGGTGGGGGTAATGCCTGTGGTCACACAACATCATATGATACTGCTGCTGATCATGATGACGATGAAGGTCATATTTATTGAGTGTGTACAATGTGACGAATATTGTTATAAGCACTTTAAAGTACTCCCTTAGTTAATTTTCATATTAACCTCCCTATTAGGTAGCTACTGTTAGGGTTTCCATTTTACAGATGAGGAGACTGAGGCTCAGAAACGGGAAAGTAACAAAATAACAATGTCACATTGTAATTTGTACATTACAAATGACATTGTATATTTCAATTGCAATGTTATTCTGCCTTTCTCACAAGCAGAGCCAAAATATTTGTTCATTCAAGCATTCAAGTTCCTACCTTATTCCAAGCACTTTATGTGCATGATTCCATTTACTCCTATGCAAACTACTGGCTTCAATTATTATACCTATTATACAGATGAAGAAAGTGATGCCCAGAGAGGTTGAGTGACTTGTCCAATGTCACAGGGCTGGAAAGTGGCAGAGCCAGGATTTGAACCCAGGACTCTCTGATTTTGGAGCTTAAGCTTTTGCTGTCAATTCTGCCTCCAACTGCAGCATTCTGGGATAGGGCTTGAGGGTTTAAGGGCCAAACCCAAAGGGCATGAGAGAGACAGGACCAGTCTGTCTCCTTTCCAGGCTCTCTCTGCCCCTGGGACTCTGCCTCACTCACATGTCCACAGCTGCCAGGGATCAAAGTCCTCTCCAAGATGTATTTGCTGTGAGTTCTAAACAAACGGGTGTTACTATGTAGCTAAGGGAAACATTGGTAGGACACAGTGTATGAAAGCCAACTGGTCTTTAAAGTCCTGGTGATTGATCAGCCCCCTCTTTGCTCCCATGCTCTTAGGGGGCCAGGGTGGAGGGGTGCAGAGACTCCAGCTCTGGGAGCATCCAGGCAGAGCTGTTGGCTACTTAGGCAGCACCTCCAGATCGCCCAATTCACCTCTCTTTCTATCCTGGGGAGAAATCTCCTTTCAGTCTACAAGCCCATAAAACCAACACACACAAAACAATAATAAACCACTATCACCTACTGAATGATTATGTTAATCATGCTCAGCACTTTATAGGCATTACCCATTTAAAGCAAACCACTAGGCAGGTGTCTTTATTGACTCACTTTACAGACAAAGCTAAGAGTACAGAGCTAGTGACCAGTGAAGCTGGATTCCATTTGGCACTCGGAAAATATTGACTGATCAAGATAGTGGGACAGTTACTGACCTCCAGTTGTCCACAGTTTTCAGGGGAAGATGGTTAGGGAAATGGAACTTTGTGGTCTGGCATGATGGGAGCCAAGGCAGGGCTGAGCAGAGGTGATGCTCAGCCGTTTCACAGTAGTGTGGGAGGACCAGTTTACCGGAAATGTCCCTTCTGATTGGATCAAAGTAGATTTTGATAGGTTATTATCCTAGTTTACTGCTTGTTAGGTATTTTGAATTCACTCTTCG
>NW_007727582.1:144535-197378 GCF_000696425.1 Galeopterus variegatus | reverse complement strand
AGGCAGGGCTGAGCAGAGGTGATGCTCAGCCGTTTCACAGTAGTGTGGGAGGACCAGTTTACTGGAAATGTCCCTTCTGATTGGACCAAAGTAGATTTTGATAGGTTATTATCCTAGTTTACTGCTTGTTAGGTATTTTGAATTCACTCTTCACAGTTTACACGAGAGCCTGAAGGCCACGGAGGTGTCCTTACCTATCTAGGTTGGTCAGTGAAGATGATCCGAGAGGATGTGGAAAGGGGGCACCAGAGTTGAGACTGGAAGGAGGACAAGGCAGCCTCTGAAGGAAGAGAGAAGACGATTTTCAGGAGGAAGAACAACTCGTGTGTGCAGAGCAGAGGACGGGGGGACTTGGTGTTGATGGCCATAGATGTTTGCTGTGGTGGTGTCATAAAAGACCATGGAGGAAACCATGAGAAACTAAACTGGAGACATTGACATGGGTCCAATCATACTGGACCCTTGACCTTGCTAAGGAATTTGGACATTCACCAAAGAGCTTTGGGTTGCCATGTCAACATTCTGGGCAGGGGAGTGAAGTGGTAATCTCCCTTCAATCCCTTTAACTGTACACTGTGCCCAGGATCGTGAGAAGTCAACTGCTCGCAGCAGGATGTGGTTCCTGGATTCCACACTCTTTACCAGTGACTTCTCTGCTGCTGTTCTTATTGGGAAACAGAATGTTTAGGGACTGAAAACAGACACTGCATCTAGTGAGAGAAGATCACTTAGGGCATCTATGAATTGTGTTTCTGTTCCTCCTTTTATTCCCAGGGCTAATGGTACATGAAATGTTTGGGCCTGACTAGGGTAAATAGGAAAAGAGAGAGGATGGGTTTTCATAAGCATATTTGAAAGCCCAAACATCTGTTATGGGGAATAAATGAGATAATTCTCTCAAAGTGCTCTGCACACACCCTAGCATACAGTAAGTGCTCAATAAAGAGAGCCATGATTCTCATCAACGTTGGGTAGTTCTCAGCTATATCCCAGTATCCATTCCTCATTCAGGGCTAAAGTCAGGAAAGGGACCTTTATTTAAAGCTTCTATGTGTTAATTAGACTGTGGTAATCATTATACAATGTATATGTATATCAAACCATCATGTTGTCCACCTTAAATATATTCAATCTTTGACAATTAAATATTTTTTAAAAAGCTTATAGCAGTAATAGAGCAGGATTCAATTTATGAATTTTTAAAATTTCAAGTAGAATGACCCAACTCTGTTCACATGAAATTTGTATTTTAGTTCTTTATGGACCTGGAGAGCTTGGTACCTGGTGGTTCTGAGACCAGGCTTAGAAGACAGTGTGCAACTCTGACTGGGCCTGGGGTGACCACAATTCAGTGCAGGTATTAATTTAAGAGCACAGGTTCTGGAAGCAGAAAAATCTTCTATATTTTAAATCCTGACTTCACCACTAACTGTGGTATGTTCTGGCAAATGTTTAACAATGGCTCTCTGGCGAAAAAAAAATTCTGACATGTAGCACTTGCCAATTTCCATGGTGTAAATACTCCCACATGTCCAATCTGTATAAACCTGATGTCACTGAATGTGAAGTTGGAAAGAAATACACAGTAGCAACCCCATATGTAACATTTTCCCTAGACAGAAGTAAATACAACATAGTAAGAAAATCAGGAAGTGATGTGTTTTGAGCATTTCCTTTGTCTTTAATATAATTTATTTAATTGTAAATTCATGTAATTTCATTTTTAATAATGGCCACATTTAACAACTGGCTCACAAAATTCAACAATCAGCTCTCAGGAGCTGGTATGAGCCAACTCCAGCGCACCTGTGTCCCTGGCCAGTCTGCATCTCAGTTTTTGCACCTGGTAAAACTAGGCTAGTACTACTTACTACAGTGGTTATTGTGGGGGTTAGAAATAGTGTACACAAAGTGCTTGGCATAGAGCACACACTCTGAAAAGATAGCTGCCGTTATTTCAGGTCCAGTTAGAGTTTGTGGCGCTTCTGAGGGTGGGAGCACAGCCCTTCCAGCACACCATACATTTCTATTTTGCCCATGGGAAGTGGAAACTGGGACAAGGGAGGGTAGCTGGGGTTTTTCACCTTCCATCAGGTTGCAGGTGCTGGGGACTCCTTGTGTATTCCAGCTCACTTTTTTCAGCCTTATATCATATCACATGGAAAAAGTAGAGTTAAAAGATAATACTAATCTTTCTGTGAAATTTTTGAAGTACCCTTGTATTGTATCATATCATCATATATCTGTCTGCCCATCATCTCTCTGTTTATATAGTTATATCATGTGTTTTAGAAAATTGGTATCCAAGTGTACATACTGTTTTATATTTTGCTGAAATTTAAAAAATTTTAAAAGATAACATGTATTATTTGGTGCAAAATAGAGATAAGACTGTTTCTGGAATCCAGTAAACACTTAAATAAATCTTAGGTACTGTTATTTGAGAATATGCCCATAAATTGTGTTAGATAAATGAATGAAGGAAAAAAAAAAAGTTTTCTCCTGCCCAGACAAGGCCACTGTAAATATTCTGGTGTATGCCCTTCCAGTCTTTTTTCTTCTGTTCTTCTCACTGTATTAAAAAAATAAAAACTCACAAGGTTATCTCACACGTGCTGTTTCATGCTCTATTTCTTATTTAATTAATTGCAAACAGAAAATTCAGCTCTTCAGAACCTGCAAGAAAAGATGGATGAAGTCAATACTGTGAGTCATGTAAATGACGGGAATTATTGCTGTGAGTGAAGCTACTGGCGGTCTCTCATTCATCTCAGATTTTGCTTCTTAACTCATTTTGAGGCTAGGGCCCCTCCGTCTAGGTGCAGCACTTCCAAAGTTAACCATCAGCTTCTCTGCCAAGCGTCTTACTGAGACCTGAAGTGACCCTGGTCCTTCCAGGCCTGAAGTGACAGGGAGAGAGCCCCAGGCCACTGGCTCCCCCTTTACTCAGCCTAGCCCTGCCCAGAGGCCCAGAGCAGCTCTGTTGTCACGTGTCTGTCCCCCCCCACCGCCCCCGCCTCTCTCCTACCCGCATCCATAATCGTGTGCTCTGGGGAGGGTCCAGGCAACAGCTGCCTTTGATCAGCCCAACATCTGGGCTGACTGGTGATCAAAGATGGGAATGCTGTGACAGCGGAGACTTGGCAAGGACCCAGCCTGGCTAAATGCACGGGTGGGGGAGGGGAAGGACAGGGCAGGGGTGGAGGTGGGGAGGAAGGCGAATGGGGGGTGGGAGCAACTCACAGAAAGCAGGGAGCTGGTGGGAAGGGCAGTAGTTAGGAGCATGGGCTTTTCTTCTGTGACCTTGACTCTCCGTGCCTCAGTTTCCTTTTCTGTAAAATGGGGATGATAACATGAGGACAAAATGAGCCAAGAAATGCAAAGTGCTCAGAACAGTGCCTGGTTCCAAGAGTGGCAGCTGGCAAATGCCAGCTGTTGTTGCTGTGCTGTTATTGCTATTCTTATTCCTAGAGCTGGTGAGGGACAGAATGATAGAGTCTGTTTTTTCCAAAAGCTTTAGAGCCTGCTAATTTGCAATGAGCCACTTTGGGCCTAAGTTTCCCCACCGGTAGAATGGAGAACCAAAACAGAACTTTGAAATTAGGCGGGGGTAATTTCTTTCCATTTGTCTAATGTAGAAACTGAGGTCTTGAGATGGGAGGTCATGCAACAAGGAACCAGCCCAGTATTTACCCAGCTGGCAGCTGCCCCAAACTGGAAGGTTGGGCTCCTGCTCAGAAGTGTTGCCAGTAAAGAGGAGCCCAAGGCAAAGTCACCGAGTTTTTTACACAAACCAAGAATGTCCCCACTTTCTCCTACAGTTTGGAGTATAATAACACCCCCAATACCCGCAGGTAGTTTTATTTTATTTTTTGGCTTTAAACTTCTCATTAAAGTATAATATACATACAGAAGAGTACACGTCAGCACACTGAATTGTTACCAACTGGATACACCCATGGAATTAGCAGCCAGATGGAGAAGCAGAACATTCCCAGCCCCTCTGGAAACTCCTCTTGTGCCCCCTTCCAGTCGCCACCCCCTCCACGGAAACCACATACTCAGTAGGAACCAGGCAAGGTAGGAACCCACCTTTCAGGCACTGACCTTACATAGACCTTGCAACAACACTACAAGGCCAGCACTATTACATACCCATTTTACAGATGAGTAAACAGAGGTGCAAAGAGTCCACATAGCTTGCCGAGGTCACACACTGGTAGGTGAGGCTCCAAACCATCAAGCCCTTGTTGCAGGACTGTGAACACTTGCTGTTTTAAGGATGCTGCTCTTACAGGATGATGTCTTACAGGGATGATGCTATTATAAGAGAGCCACACTGACAGGAATGGAGCTCCTGGGAGTGGGTCAGTAGGGAGAGTGTTTTTCATTTTGGGGGAGGAGGATGTGCTAGGAAAGCAAGCTCACAAACAATAACTGTGTAATGCCTCAGGGCTTTAAGGAAATAGAGTTGTTTAGTGACCCAGGAGGCTTCCACTTATGCCCAGAAGCCCCTGAGTTCCCACTCTTGGGAACTGAGAAGATACCACAGCCCCTGTACCTGCCTGTCTGTCTCTTTCTTCTCTCCCATTTCCAATTCTCTGCACTGAGAGCTTAGCCTGTCCATAGGGGACATGCTGATGGCACCAGGGAGCAACTCACTACTCTTTCCTCTGTGGTTTTGCATGCAGAATGTCCAAAGCAGAGCTTGAGGCAAGGGTTCATGTGCAGGTAGTTTTCTTGGGAAATGGTCCCAGGGAACAGGAAAAAGGACCAGGGCAGGAGAGAGAGGACTTGGCCACTGCTACAGGCAGCTGGTGCATATTCTGTAGGACCTAAGAAGCCTTATGAAATTCATCTCAGAAGTGTCTGCCCAGGGCATAAAGGAGGGAAGCATTTATCCATCAGCTCCCACGCCCACTGGTCAAGACAGCCCCATGGCTATTAACTCCCCATACTTCTGGGTTGTGCAATGGTGAGGGCCTTGCTTTGCTGAGGGCATCCACAGCCCCTGGACAGAGGTATCACAGGGTGGCCTGTGACACTGTCACATTTTTACCTGAACCAAGCTTGTGGACAGCAGACCTGGAACATCTGTGGCAGGGATAAGGGGAGGGCTTGAGGAAATAGGAAGAGGTGCATAAAAGGGATTGGAGACACCCCTAAATGCCACTGGGAAGGCTTCTCAAAGCCCATGGGCTGAGGCTGGTTCATTCTCACTATAGTCAACTGGTCACCTCCACCCCCATCAGTCCTTCCCCTTCCCACCCTGTACCCTGGTGAACACTCTTCCTCCACCCTTCACTCCAACTCCATCCCTGACAACACAAGATCACGGCCCGCTCTGCTTTAAGACAATCTGTTCTGGATTGAATTATGTTTCCCAAATATTCATATGTTGAAGTTCTAGCCCCCAGTATCTCAGAATGTGACTTTATTAGGAAATTGGGTCATTTGCAGATGTAATATGTTTTTTTAAAAAATTAATTATTTTTATTTTTTATTTTTTTATTATGAATATTCATGAGATACAAAGCTAATTGTCACCCCTCATGCCCATGATGTGAGGGCCAGATTCCTACTGGCAGCACACCCATTACCACTCACTTATCCCCCAACCTCCCTTCCCCTCCCCCTCTCCCCCTCACTCCTCTTTGTAGCCCTCCCTCTGTAAGACCAATGCACTATTGTGGACTTTCTTTCCTTCCTTCCTTTCTCTCTTAGCTCCCACATATGAGTGAGCACATGAGGTATTNATAATATACATACAGAAGAGTACACGTCAGCACACTGAATTGTTACCAACTGGATACACCCGCGGAATCAGCAGCCAGATGGAGAAGCAGAACATTCCCAGCCCCTCTGGAAACTCCTCCTGTGCCCCCTTCCAGTCGCCACCCCCTCCACGGAAACCACATACTCAGTAGGAACCAGGCAAGGTAGGCACCCACCTTGCAGGCACTGACCTTACATAGACCTTGCAACAACACTACGAGGCCAGCACTATTACATACCCATTTTACAGATGAGTAAACAGAGGTGCAAAGAGTCCACATAACTTGCCAAGGTCACACACTGGTAGGTGAGGCTCCAAACCATCAAGCCCTTGTTGCAGGATTGTGAACACTTGCTGTTTTAAGGATGCTGCTCTTACAGGATGATGTCTTACAGGGATGATGNTGGTGAGAGATGCATATCTAGTTTCATTCTTCTGCATATGGATATCCAGTTTTCCCAGCATTACTTGATGAAGAGGCAGTCTTTTCCCCAATGTAGATTTTTGTTGCCTTTATCCAATGTCAGATGGCTGTAAGCCTGAGGGGTGATTTCTGGGTTCTCAATTCTACTCCACTGGTCTGACTGTCTATTTTTATACCAGTACCATGCTGTTTTGGTTACAATAGCTTTGTAGTATAATTTGAAGTCAGGTAGTGTTATGCCTCCAGCTTTATTTATTTATTTTTTTGCTCAGGATTGCTTTGGCTATTTGGAGAGCTACAAACCACTTCTGAAAGAAATTAAAGATACAAAAAGATGGAAAGATATTCCATGCTCTTGGATTGGAAGAATTAACATTGTGAAAATGTCTATTCTACCCAAAGTGATCTACAAATTCAATGCAATCCCCATCAAAATACCAATGACATTCTTCACAAAATGGAAAAAAAACAATCTTAACTTTCATATGCAGGTGTAATATGTTAAGAAGAGGTCCTACTGGAGTAAGATGGGCTCTAAATTCAATATGGCTGGTGTCCTTGTAGAAAGGGGATATTTGGACACAGACATGCACACAGGGAGAATGCCATGTCAAGATAAAGGNTAGAAAGGGGATATTTGGACACAGACATGCACACAGGGAGAATGCCATGTCAAGATAAAGGCAGAGATTAGGATGAAACACCCACAAGCCAAAGACTTCCAGAAAACCAACAGAAGCAAGAACAGAGTCGTGAAGCAGATTCTCCCTCACAGCAGGCAGGAAACAACAGTACCACCCTTGATGTCAGACTTACATCTTCCAGATCTGTGAGATAATATCTGTGGTATTTTGTTAAAGCAGTGCTAGAAAACTAATAAACATCCTAATACAGAAAATTCAAGGCTGCCAAAGAGAGGAACCCCTATCTTTGCATTTGTTTTGGCTCATGGTCCACCTGGATAATCAAATGAAACAACAGGTCCTCTCTACAAAGAACTCATATCCACATAGATTTGAAATATCCTCAAAGCTTTCTGTGGCTTAGGAGACATTCTGGAGATGGTTAGCTACTCAAAGAGGCAGAACAGTTTCAAGCACCTGGATAATCAAATGAAACAACAGGTCCTCTCTACAAAGAACTCATATCCACATAGATTTGAAATATCCTCAAACCTGTCTGTGGCTTAGGAGACATTCTGGAGATGGTTAGCTACTCAAAGAGGCAGAACAGTTTCAAGCAGGAGTGAAGAAACGTTTCAGAGCTGATTAAGTCAAGTGGACATGATGTACAAGTGTCCTTTTATGAGCTACCTTTGTAGGAACATAAATCATGAGCAGGGAGAAAAGTCTGTAAGCTTTCATGACAAGAGAGGCCAAAGTGGCAAAAACCATTGGCAAGGATTTGGTATGAATAAATGCCCATTGAGGGCATGTCACAGCTTAAACTGATAGTAGGTACTCAACAACGCTTTTCCCTTTCTGCTGGTTCCTGAGAAGGAGGCACATAGGAACTGGATCCAGCACTTAGCAAGCCAGAAAAAGTCACATGGGGCTATTCATTTTAACCCCATTGCCCAGGTTTTTGGCAGATTTGCACTCTTGGTGTTCCACCTAGATTCTCTCTCTTTTACTGCTTCTGTGCAAACATCCTCCGGCTTCTGTGAGCTTTGGCTTCTTGCAGCTGCACCTGTGGCTCTCTTTGGAGGTCTGCTCTTAGGCTACCAGCTGCTCTGCCTACAAGCCCAGAGAGCTGATGGTGTCGGGAGACAGTGCACGTGACCAGCAACACTCTGGGGTGACCCTTAGCCAACAACTGACTGGTGCAGGAATGTGAAAGCCCAGCGTAAGTGAGTTGGGATGATCTCTGAGCTATAATTCATGCTGCAGACCTCCCCCACAGGGTCGGCTAAAGCTGAGGCTTTACTGAAATCTCATCCTGGCTTGGCTTCTTCCCTTCCCCCTCTGATTCCCCCATCACATCGGTTTCTCCCAGCCTGCATTTCCTTAATAAATCACTTGCACGAGACTGCTTGTGTCCATTCCTGCTTTTGCAAACCTTTACATGAGGCGAGGATTAGTCCCTTCTGAGCATCCCAAATATCTTCTCAAATATCTTGGGCTGTCTACTGTGGCCCTGGTTCTAGCTGTGCTTAGGTCGTATGAAGAGAGAGAGGGAATAGCAGAGGAACCTCCATCAGTTATTAAGGTGATCTTGTATTACATTTGTGCTTCTCCATCTTGGCACTGTTGACATTTTCGGCTGGATGATTCTTTGTGTGGGAGGCTTTCCTGGGCATTGTAGGATAGTGAGCAGTTTCCCCAGCTTTTACCTACTAGATGCTGGTAGCATCTCTCCAGTTGTGACAACCAAAAATGTCTGCAGGCATTGCCAAATGTTCCTTGATTGAGGACTACCACATTAAACCAAGGCCTGACAGGTGAGTAATATTTAGCCATGAGAAGGCGGTGCTCTAGGTAGAAAAAACAGCATGTGCAAAGGTCCAGAGGTGGAAAGAATTGGATCATGGGAGGAAGGGAAAGAAGGATAGTGCAGCTGCATGCAGTGCCCAAGGGGAGAAATGGTACCAGAGGAAGCTGGGAAGGTGGGCAGATACCAGATCATGCAGGGACATGTAGGTCTTTACAATAAAGACTTCAGATTTTAACTTAAGAGCTATGAAAGCCAGGATTTCCCCCCATTCAAACACATATTTATTGAATATCTCCTCTGTGTCAGACATTGTGTGAGTGAAGATCAGAGGAGGGGTTTCAGAGGAAGAGTCAGAATCAGTGGTTCAGTCCTATCTATATACATAGTAACAGCTACACATTTGTGACATGGTATTATAGCTGTAAATTGGATGTGGTGGGAGCATTTGCACCATGGAAATTGGCAAATGCTATAAGTCATAACCTCATCCTCCACATGCCCCACAAGATCATGTTATCTGAGAACAGAGATAGTTTTATACTTCTCATCTTGGTCACCTTTTATTTATTTTACTTGCCTAATTCCCTGGCCAGAACCTTAGGTACAGTGTTGAATAGAAGTTGTGAGAGTGGTCACTCTTACTTTATTCCTGATCTTGGGGAAAAGCTTTCTGTCTTTTATCAACAAATATGCTGTTGGCTGTGGGTTTCTTATAGATGTCCTTTATCAGGCTGCAGAAGTTTCCTTATATTCTTAAGTTGTTTTTTGTTTTTCCCCCATGAAAGTTTAGAGTCACAGAAAGAGTTGCAGAGGAGTATTGATATAGTCTGATTGTTTGTGTCCCCTCAAATTCATAGGGTGAAATCCCAAGCCCCAAGAAGATGGCATGAGGAGGTGGGGCCTTTGGGCGTGGTTCAATTGTGAGGGCAGAGTCTTTGTGAACAAGATTAGTGCCCTTGTAAAGAGACCCCCAGAGCTCCGTCACCCCTTCCACCTTGTGAGGGCACAGCCAGAAGGTGCCGTGTATGAACCAGGAAACAGACCTTCATAAGACACCAAATCTGCTTTGACCTTGGACTTCCCAGTCTCCAGAACTATGAGAAATTTCTGTTGTTTATCAGCCACCCAGCTTATGTTTTTTTTTTACAACAGCTTGAATGGACTAAAATAAGTACCTTGAGTGGATTTTAGTAACTTTAAAAAGTGCCCTCTGGCTGTTTTAAGGAGAATGGACTGTAGGGGATAGGAGTAGAGGCAGGGAGGCCAGGGAGGATGCTCTGTGGTCATCCCAGTGAGAGATGATGGTGGTGGCAATAGAAAGGAGGGTCTCCCCTCAGGAGATACTATGGAGGGAAAGATGACGAGACGGGGTTGTGCCCAACAACGTATATTGCCCTAGGTTGGGATTTCTAAAAGCAGAGTCTAGAAGCAGGGGAGGAAGCAAAGCCAGGGTGTGGTCTCAGGTGCAGGCTAGCTTTGGCTTGACTCTCGGGGGACTCTGGCGCACAGACTGCATTACAAGATTGTCCCTATATCGGCCAATTATTGGCTGCCCCCAGCAAGGGGTGGTTTGGCCTCCAGGGGTGTCTATCTCTGGGTGAAGTGGCTAGACTTGGCCAAGGCCAATTCTCCAGGGAAGGTTGCTGTCGGTTGTAAGCAGCTAAGGGATGGTGCAACGGGGATAAAAGGGATGTGGGGATGGGGGTTATCAGCTTCAACACACATCTATAACATCTATGGACCACATGCACAGGGCTCAGCATTATGCCTGGCATGTCGAAAGGAGCGAAGGACTAATTTTTGCAATTGAATCACCAATATCCTCGAAAAGATCAGAGGTGGGCTAGGGGTGTGTGTGCGTGTGTACCTGTGTGTGTAGTTAGTATGACTAACAAATTGAATTGATTTTCTCAGGACAGAGGAGTTTCCCAAGATACAGGACTTTCAGTGCTAAAACCAGGACAGCCCCAGGCAGACTGGGACTGAAGTTCACCCTATTAGCGGAAGGCGGCTTAAGCCATCTGATACATGAGGATCCTAATACTTGTACAGACTGTAGGTGACGGTTTACTTCTAATATTTATGTGGTGATAAACTGATCAGCAGAAGCATTTTCCAGGTATGACCTAATTTTCCTCCTGATAGTATCAGAAGATTGTAGTTTGGTGACAGTTAGTCTAAGCCCCAGTTTTGAAGGTGGGGAGACTTTGACCAAGTGCTTAGCTCTTCTGTGCCTAAGTCCCATGGCCAACGATGAGTACAAGGCCCCATCTCCCTATATCTGCTTTCTAACTGCTACCTGGAAGTAGAGGAACTCTGGCTTCTGGACTTCCCACATTTCCTGTCTTTCTACCCCATAATCTCTCTCTCATGAAAAGGAGAGACTGACCAACTCAGATCCTGAAGGTTTCACATCTCTAAGCCGCCACTGGGTCCAGCCCTCTCAAAGCCCACCCTAGCTTTCTTCTTTATGAGAATGGAAGATGCAAATATGCTTCTTATAAAATTACTGTTTTCTAGACCCTCCTTCGTGACTTCCAAGATAAACAATCTTCACCTTTCCTCCTGGGCCCAGTACCCAACTGTCTTGGAGAGAATGAGCCTTGCTGGGCAGCGCTGCCCAGGGTGGTCCATTGGCATCTCTGTGAGCATGACCTCCTCTGCCCAGGGCTCAGCCAGCCCCTGCCAGAGCTGGCCAGACTGTCCTGGGTTCCTGGGTGGCTCTTGCCCAGGCAAGGCAACACCACCACCCCCGCTGGTCAGAGTTCTGAGTTTTCTTGGAAGTATTTGACGATGATTTTTCAAAAACGTTATTCTACTTCTTTTCCAAAAACAGCCCATAAACCAATCTTACAGCCAAAGGAAATGTATCTTGGTTGGGGACTGCCTAAGCATGGCAAGCTGACAAATAGAGATTATTTTCTCCTTTCTGCACAGTGCTTTAAGAAACTCAGTAGCAACCTGGTCTTCTGTTTTCAGCTTTTAGGAGATATATGCATACATTTTTCCTAAATGTGTCAGTTAGTGATTTCAGGTTCTCTGGATTCTGGGAATATCCTGGTTTAAGCACCTCCCCTCCCCCCATCCTGTCCTCATAAGACTCTACAGTCTAATAGTCACTCTCTTTTGAATGGAATTTGAAAAAGAATCTGTTGCACAAATTGTAGCATGTTAAGGATGGTGAGAGAGAAATGTCCAGGCTGAGAACTGGCATGGAACTCTGACCCAGGCAGCTCTGACCTGGGTCTTGTAATCTCTAGAACTCCAGGAGCTTTGCCCTTTTGAGATGGGTCAGAAGCAAAGGAGGCTGCCTTCTGCCCTAGAGGAAAGTTGCAATATTGGACAGCTCAAGAAGCAGCCTGGGAAACCGTCCTCTGCTAATATTAGCTGCCTTGGCGGAGGCAAGCTCAGCCAAGCACATCACACTCATGAAAACAACCTCAGCCCCAAAATCAGCAGATGGATCAAAGACTCAAATCCCTACTTTGGGTGTTGTCTCAGGCTGGACCCCCCTAGAAGCCAACTTGGAGACAAGGAATCAAGTAAGACTAGTTTGTTTGGGAGATGATCCCAGGAAGTGCTGGGAAGCGGGCGGGAAGTGGGACAGTGAAGATACTGCAGATCAGAGCCAGAACCAAGACTGGGCCTCCCGAACTCCTGTCTTTTATTCTTTTTCCCCCAACAGGAAAAGCTTTGATTTGATGGCCGGCAGCCATGTGTTAAAAAAAACTAAAAAAACCCACTAATCTGTCTAAAATGCAGCACTTTCTGAACCTGTGTACAATATTGTATTAGTCAGTTGAAGCTGCCATAACAAAGTACCACAGACTGGGGGGCTGCTTAAACAGAAACTTACTGCCTCACAGTTCTGGAGGCTGGAAGTCCAGGATCAAGGTTTTGGAGGGTTGGTTCCTTCTGAGGCCTCGCTTCTTGGCTTGTTGATGGCTGTCTTCTCCCTGTGTCTCCACAGGGTCATCCCTCTATGCCTATCTGTGTCCTAATCTCTTCTTGTAAGGACACCAGTTACATTGAAATTAGGGCTCACCCTAAATGATCTCTTTTTGGCTGAATTACTTCCTGAAAGGCCCTATCTCCAAATACAGTCACATTTTGAGGCACCAGGGTTTAGGTCTTTAACATATGAATGGAAGGGTGGAGGGGTGAGGAGGGGTACAATTCATCCCCTAACAAGTAGTGACACTGGAAATCATATTGCAAGCCACATTAGCCCTTTGGCCTAATACTAGGATGGTTGAGTTTTTAATTTGTCCTGGGGGTATCTTCTTTCTCTACAATGAAACCTCCCTATATTCCATTAAGTGATCAATCTTTAAGAGGCTTTTTGACTTTAACATCCAGCACATGCCTCGGTGAGGCCATCCCCCCAAGGAATAATGACTAAATCCCCGTTTGAATTAGGGATTTGGACAAATGAGGGGGTGGAAGTGCCAGGCGGCTTCTGTGAGTACTGCGCGCCAACTGGGACCGGGATTGTTACACGGTGGTTCTCAAGTGTGGTGGCACGTGAGGTTCATCCAGGGAGTGCCGAACAATCCTGACGCCAGGACCCCGCCCCACATCAGCGGCATCAGATCCCCCAGAGGTGGGGCCTGGGCATCAGGAGTTAAAAAACTCCCCAGGTGATTCCAATGTGAGGCCAAAGTGCGAGAAACACCTCTTTAGGCTAATGTACCTTCCCAAAATAATACTTTGTGGTTTAAAGTAAAACAAGAAGGCTCCTATAATATAGAGATGTCAGAATTCAAATATAATGCGAATTCCTCTTCTATAAGGGATATATATATATGCATATATACATATAAATTTATACTTACAATTATATGAAATTTATACAATTTTTTTGGAGGGTGCTATGGGTCAAAGGTGTTCCCCGAAAGTTCATGTATTGGAAACTTGACCCTCACTGTAACAGTATTAAAAGGGTGGGAAATCTGGTTATGGTATTTGAAAGGGGGGCCTTTGAGAAGCGATTGAATGGTGAGGACTGTGCCCTCATGAGTGGGTTGCTACATCTCGGAGTCGTGGGTTGATGGTGGGCATGGGCGTGGTTCTGATGGCTTCATAAGGAGAGTGAGGGGGTCGCTCTCTTGCTCATGCCACTCTTGCCCTGTGATCCCTGGTCACCCCGGGACCCTGTAGAGAGTTCCCATCCAGAAGAAGGCCCTTATCAGATGTGCCCCGTGGACCTTGAACTTCCCAGTCTCCAAAAGTGAAAGAAATACATTTCATTTCTTTATAAATTACCCAGTTTCAGGTATTTTGTTAGAAAGCAACATGGCCTAATACAGAATGGGAGGCACACCATGCTATAGAGGGCCACACGGGGGAAATTTATATGTAAATTTTATATAATTAATTAATTATAATTAATAAACAAATCTTAAATGCAAAATTAATATGTAAAATCTTATATATGTGTTAAAATATATTTATAAATGTATAAATACTATATATTTTATATATATTGTATTTCTATATGGAGGAGGAATTCTTTGTCTTCTGTTCAGGCAGAGGAGGTAATTTGTTTTCTGTGTGAGTTGTGTCCTATTGTCTGTCTGTCTCTCTGCTTTTATGCAGGATTTCCTCTGTTTCCCGCCACTCTCCACCCCTTCACATCTACTCTCCACCCTGTCCTTTGTCCTGCGAGGCTCGCCTGTATGAAGCATCCACGGGCTCCCTTGCCCTTGACTTGTGGCTGACATGGCATTCTCACTGCAGAAAAGGAGAACAAAGTCAGGGCATTGATTTGTGTGTCTTCCTCCCTGGGAGGTGGTCTCGGGCTGACTGTGAAGATTCCTGCTTTCCTCAAGGTGGCCCTTGCCATTGATTCTCTACATGAAATTGTTTTGACACCTAATTCTGTTCAAGTGTGCCATTTGGACTTACCTTAGAGTCATGTATAGACTATAAAAGGTCTGCATATGAACATGGAGCTGTCAGTCATGGGCACCAAGAGCTTCTAATGAAAAAATGCTCCGTGGCTCCCATCATCACCAATTCCCTCTGTGTCAAGATTCCAGCAGTCAGGGCAAGCATACCCCATTTTGTGTGCCAATCAATTAAGTAAAAAAAAAAAATAAATAAATAAACACAAACCCTTTTCCCTAAAACTCTCCAGTGGGCTGCACATCAGGGAATGTTTATTCATCTGTGAACAAGAGAAACAAAGACTCCATCCTTTTTTGTAGATAGAGTAGCAATTGAATGAATTGGTGCACAGAGAATAGATTCTTAGACGGATTAGACACACTTCCTAGCATGTGAGAACAAACCACCTGGGTCAGAGTGCTGAGGGTCTGTCAGTCTGTTTTTTATTGCTGTAACTGAATATCTGAGAGTGGGTAATTTATAAAGAAAATAAATTTATTTCTTACGGTTCTGGAGGCTGGGAAGTCTGAGGTCTAGGGGTTGTAACTAATGAGGGCCTTTTTGCTGGTGGGGACTGTCTGCAGATTCGAGGGCATCATAGGGCAAAGGGGTTTATGAGAGCTGGCCAACTTGATGTTTGTAACAGACCCACTCTTGTGATAACTAACCCACTCCCTTGATAAACCATTAATCCATTAACACATCAATTCATTAATCTGTGAAGGATTAATTCACTCATGAGGGAAGAGCTCTTATGATCCAATCACTTCTTAAAGTCCCCACGATTAATACTATTACAATTGGGAATTGCTTCGATGTGAGTTTTGGAAGGGACAAACGTTCAAACCATAGCAGTGTCACATTGCGTGTGTGATGTTACATTGCATAACTGAGGTCTGCACATAAAGAAGAAATTGATACAGAATAATATAGGGGCTTGGAGACAGAAACAATTCCCAGATTTTGGAAAGGGGAGCCTGGGAAGGCTTCACAGAGGTGATGATGTTGGAGATAAATCTTGGAGGACAAATTCAAAATACTTTGGGAAAAAGAAAAGATACAATGTAGGCAAAGGGAACAGTACATGAAGAATTATGATTTTCAAATTTCCCAGACAGCATGTTGGAGAAGTCAAGAATCATTTTCCTCTCTGGAAAATGGACACAATAATATTACTTCTCTCATAGATTTATCATGAGAGAATCTGTGCAGAGTCTAGCACCATACTAAGGGCTCAGCAAATATTATTACAGCTGAAATACTCTTATATTCACCTCTCTAATAGACCATGCAGGGTGGAACACCCTGATAGATAGGTGTCTACCTTAAGTTTTACAATTGTATGCCTGTGTTGACAGGGACTTCCCAGGCAGAGAAGTGAATTAGGGACTATTTTAGTCCCTTTGGACTGCTATAACAAAATACCATAATGGGTAGTTTATAAACAACAAATTTATTTCTCACAGTCCTAGAGGCTGTGAAGTTCAAGATCAAGGTCCAACAGATTTGGTGTCTGGTGAAGGCCCACTTCCTGGTTCATAGATGGTGCCCTTAGGCTCTGTCCTTACGTGGCAAAAGGGGTGAGGGATCTCTTTGGGCCTCTTTTATGAGGGTACTGTATTAGTCCATTTCTGTTGCTTGTAACAAAATACCTGGAACTGGGTAATTTATGAAGAAAACAAAATTTATTGCTTACAGTTTCTGAGGCTGGGAAGTCCAAAGTCTAGGGAACACATGGTGGTGGTGGCAGTGATGGCAGGATATCACATTGTGAAAATGGTGGAGCAGAGAGGGAGGGAGGGAGGGAGGGGGAGAGAGAGAGAGAGAGAGAGAGAGAGAGAGAGAGAGAGATTCCTCTCTATTCTTTTAAAGCCCTCAGAAGCATGTCCCTGCCACCATTTTTAATCCATTCACTATGGCATGGTTCTACAATCTAATCACCTCTTCAGGGCTCCACCTTTCAATTACTATAATAGGATTTCCCATCCTCTTAACAGTCACAGTGGGGGACAAGTTTCTGATACATAAAACTTGGGGGGACACAATTCAAGCTTCAGTGAGTTTGGGGGGATTAATTCAATCCACTGCAGGTACTAATCCCATTCATGAGGTTGTCCTTATGACCGTGTCACCTTCCTGAAGGCCCTGCCTCTTAATACTATCACCGTGGATGTTAGGATTTCAATATATAAATTTGGTGGGGTGGGGGGTGAGGGGGGCTATGCAAAAACAATCAGATCATAGCAAGGATCCCCAACTCTTTGTGGAAGTCTGTGATGCTTTCAGCTCTTTGTTTTCACCAGCACATTTATGCTGTTCAGGACCTGATCCCACTAAGGAAGCACAGCCAATAAATTCACACGAAAGTATTAGTGACTGACATATTAAGTATCCCTGCATTCTTTTTTCTAATTTTAAGTAAAATTTTATCCTTTTGCATCAAGATATTGTTGATTAAGTTTGATGCTAGAAAGTCCCCATGAATTGCAGAGATAGTTAGGGCAAGAGGTCTTTTTTAGAACCTGCTAAGTCAATATGAGTAGGTGGTTTGGGAGTCAAGAAGCTCTGGCTCTCATTCCAACTCTACCAATCAGCATTCTCTATGACCTTGACAATGCCACTGCCTGTCTTGGGCCTCTATCCTAATCCAAAACCCTAAGTCAGTAGATGAGAATATATAGTTTTTCTCCAAGTGTGGTGCTGTGGTTTGAATGTCCCCCCAAACTCATAGAAATTTAATCCCCACTGTAATAGAGTTCAGAGGGTGGAGAATCCTATTATGGTATTTGAAAAGTGGGGCCTTTAAGAGGTGATTAGATTGTGAGCACCATGCCTACTGAATGGATTGGTCCATTCACTGAGTAATAAGTCGATGGTTTAATGGGTGGTAATGGGCATGATTCTGATGGTTTTAAAAGGAGAGCAACCGAGGAGTTAGCTCTCTCTGCTCAAGCTACCCACCATGTGACCCCCTGCATCGCTGTAGAGCCACCACCAAGGCCCTCACCAGATGTGTTCCCTGGACTTTGGACTTACCAGCCTCTGAAACTGTAAGAAATGAATTCTATTTCTTCATAAATTAGCCAGTTTCAGGTATTCTGTTATAAGCAACAGAAAGTTTACCGCTGGAGGTATCATGAAGCATAAGAAAAATGCAACAAAGGAAAAGGTTTTATTTCCACTTTCTGTTTGTGTCTAATAATACTGGTTTCAATTTCATGGTGTATTAGTTTTCTAGGGCTGCCATCACAAAGCATCACAGACTGGTTTTTTTAAACAACATAAGTTTATTTTTTCATAATTCTGGAGGCTGTAAGCCTGATGATGATTTTTGGCAGGGGTGGTTCCTCCTGAAGCCTCTCTCCTTGGCTGGGAGATGGCCATCTTCATGTTCACATGACATTCTCCCTCTATGCATGTCTGTGTCCTATTCTCCTTTTCTTATAAGGATGCTGTTCCTATTGGATTAAGGCTACCTACCCAAATGATCCCATTTACCTTAATTACCTCTTTAAAGACTCTACCTCCAAATATGGTCACATTCTAATGTATTGTAGGTTAGAATTTCAAGATATTAATTTTGAGGGAACACAAATCAGTCCACAACAACTGGTATTGATAAATATTTGTTTAAAAATAAAGTAAAAAACATAAATCAGTTTTAAGGAGGAAAACTGTAAATTAATAATGTGTTGGTATAGTGAAATTCTAATAGTGGTAGACAAATGGTAATTTATCTATTGGTGTGTAATAAGCCACCCCCAAATTTGATGATTTAAAACAAGTGTTTTATTTTGCTCATGGTTTGTGGGACAGGAATTCAGGAAGGTCTAGGCTGGTCAGTTTCTCTTTGATTCACTTGGGGTCTACTGGGGCAGCAGGATCCACTTCCTGTGCCTTAATTTCTAGGGCGTCTATGCTGCTTGGGCTTCCTTGCAGCATGAAGGCATCAGGGTTGTAGGATTTCTTACATGACAGCCAGGAAGGTTCAAGGCCTCTTATGACTAAACCTTGGCTGTCCCAGTATGTCACTTATGTCACATTCTACTGGCCTAATTAGCCACTAAGTCCAGCCCAGACTGAAGGGGAGGAGAATCAGATCTCACCTCTCAATGGGAGGAATAGCCATCTTTAAGCCAGCACACTGGTTTAATGTTCTCTGACATCCCTTCTAGAGGTTGCATGCTATATTCTGCATCTCTGTGCTCTATGAATCGTACCATTATTTAAAGTCAGCTTTACGCATTTATGTCTTTGGTATAGTTCCCACTATTTAGGTAGCAAATTCCTAGTGGGTAGAATTTAAGCCCTAAACTTCTGGCCGACTCTGAAGAGAATGGTCTTCTGCTCCCTTCCTCACCCCTGTTGATGAGAATCTCCTGGGCCTTTGCTGAACAGAGCAAGGAGCTGACATCGTCTCCTGTTAGAAGCCTCCTGCTCTTCCTCTTGCCCTTGCGTTGACTCCTGAGTTATTCTCAGAAGCAAAAGCTTTCCACGTCCACACTCCTACCCTTCTCTCATGCAGCCAGGAATGAAAATTGAGATTTCTGGGCTGCTCAGGCAGAAAAATGGCCCTGGAATCAGGGAAACAGAAAAACCAGGAAAGGACTGTGGAGAGGAGGGGACTCAGAAGCTTGAGCGTGCTGAGGCCTGGGGTGGGGGGACCGGGTCACCTCCCCATGGGGCTCCAAAGGCCTTTGGGAAGCTCTTTCCATTCCTCTTCCCAAATGTCACCCACATGCAGCCTGCCCTGTGCCTGGTATTCCTCCATTAGGAATGATGTCATACAGAGAGGAAATGGAATATAGCAGAGGAGCAGTAGTCGTGAAGTCATGAGATTTGTGTTTGAGCCCTGGGCTGGTCCGCCAGCATCACTATTGCATGTTTGCAGATAACGATGGTGATAGACGTTGTTAGGTAGGTGCTTATTGTGATTAATGTGTTCTAAGTTCTCACATGTATTAATTCATTTAATCATCCTAGCACACACCTATAAGATAGGGAGTATTATCTCCATTTTGCAGTTGTATCAGATTTGTGTGTGTGTGTGTGAGAGACAGAGAGAGAGAAAAGAGGGAGAGAGACTAAGTGCAAGGACTTTGTTGCTTTCTAGCTGAAGCTGGGCAATAGTCGTTCAATTTATCCCTCTTCCTTGGAAGGGGAGAGGGTCCTGGAGGAAGGGAGGGCAGGGAAGAGTGCTAGGTGTCCTCAGGAGGCAATATAACAAGAATGGACTCAAGAAAGCATGCAAATTTCAGTTCCAGCTTTGCTGAAGCTTTTGGAGGAGCCACTAAACTAACTATGCCTCTTTCCTCATCAGGAAAAAGGGAACAATAATACCACCTTCTCCAGAGGGCTGGAGGGCTTGATGTGAATCATGTAGAGCCATGTGCATAGTGCCTTGTGTATAGGAAATGCATGATAAAATGTTCATTCTGAAAGCTATCTGGCCCGATACAGAATGTCTAGTTTAATCTGAGGATGCCTCACAGCAACCCCCACCCCTTGACCCAGGGAGAAGTCAGGAGGCCGTCAGCTTATCACAGACATCCATGAGGTGGGAAGGTATAAAGAATTACACCTGTGTTTCCTATGGTATCTAGGCCAGTGCACAGGAACCCCTGGGGAGTTTGTAAACACGCGGATTTGGATTCAGGGATTTGGGGTGGGGTCGGGGACTCTGCACCATGGTCCACACACTGCTCTTTGAGTATCCAGGGTCTAGAAAGCATCTCAAATCTGATTCTAGCTACCAGGGGGCAACTAGAATTGGCAGAGAGATTGGGGAGAGAGCAGGACCAGGACCCCCCTGGACTTCTCAAATTACACCCCCTCCCAGATGGTCTAAGGAAATCCCCCCATTTCTGATGGCTCTTTTTACATTTAAGGCATGGTCCTGTGTTAAGATATAGAACAGTCATGGCCTGGTGAAAGGAAAGCAGGCTTTGACTCCAGACAGATCTGTGGTCAAACCCCTATTCTGCCACTTAGCAGCTGTGTGATCTTGGGTGCATTATTGCCCTTCTCTGAGCCTCAGTTTTCTTTCCAGGTAAGATGGGAGGAAAAAAGTGCCCAAGGTTCCGAAAATAGCAACTGGTCACTTGTAAGCCAGGGTGAGAACCAGGTTTCTAACACCAATTAGTGCACAACTTTGCTCCCAGCTCACACATATCCTGTGAAATATTGATTGATTTAAAATGCTCCTACAGAAAGAGGTGGCAGGCTAGAGTAGCCAAAAGCCTATCTACTGCTCTTGAGAACAATGTTCCTTCAGAAGGGAGGAAGACGCCAGAGTCAGTGGAACTTGCTGGCAAGAGCAATGCTCTGGCCCCCAGCCTAGGATCGGGGGTGGTGATGGAGTGTGAGGGAGGTCTGGATTTCTTTAAACACCTATGGAGCACCTGCCAAGTGTCAGGCAGTGGGACATGACATCATTCCACATGGGGACATTTTAAAATGCGTATGAGTGTTCTTCTAGGTGCTTCAAACTTCCCGCTCCTTCAAATTTCACCTGACCACATTCTCCACCAGCCACATACCTCCTGTCCCAAAGGACAGGCTTAGAGGAAGGACTGGCCTCTGGTTTAGAAACATGCAGTGTAATTTTGCCAGTCCCTTCCGCTTCATTGTAGGTAGAATACAATAAACAAGTTATTGCCCCATTTAACAGAGAGCAAGGTTGAGGCAAGCTATGCCTATAAGATTGAAATCCCTGTCATGTTGGCAGCCACTGACCCAGATCAGAAAATTGATGCAACCCCTGAAAGGGTATCCTCAGACCACCCTGCCCTTCCATGTCCAACAGAGACCACCAAGTCCCCACTTCTAGGGATGTTAGTGGCTGCTCCTGAATAGACTTTGGGAACTGGAAACATCCATGGCCAGTGACTTGCTCATCTGTCAAATGGGTAGAACCAGCCATCCCGCTCTCCTCAGAAGGGGTTAAACTGAGCCATTTCAACGACTCTTCCCTGGCCTCCACTAGAAGAGCTTTCTGGATATACCCAAACTTCTAGGACATTCCAAAACATGAGCAGTGTGTCTGGTGATGGGACACAATTGAGTCAATTAGGTGGGGAAACTGAGGCTCCAAAAGGGAGGCTTTCTCCCACAATAGTTTTATAAAAAGAATTTGAATTTTTTTTATAGGACACCATTTTTCTCTAGAGGAAAAATAAAGCATTTAGCTTTATCAAATTTGAAAAATACAAATAAGAGCAAAGAATATCAAAAATTGCCTTTAAATGATCTTACCATTCAGTTATAACCATACAACATTATTTTGCTATATGACCGGAAGGATGTAAACTGTACTTTTTTAAAAAAAAGATGGATCATGTCTTATATGATTGTTTCCAGCCTGCTTTTCCATGAGCCTTTTGAACATTTTCTTTCCAAATCACTCAATGTTCTGTGACATCACTTTAAATGGCCTCTCGTATGGCACTATATAAATGAATCAACTTAACCAATCTCTTGTTGGACATTTGTGGTGTTGTCATTTTTTACCCTCTTAAGGCTGAGATGAAATAAGTCAGTTGCTTTCTTGGCAGGGTCCCTTTCTCTTTCCGCAGGGGGAAAAATAAATCCTTCCTGCCAATCTCCCCTCCCTGTCCCCTTCGCAGGCCATTCCCCCTCCCTGTCTGAATTGCTTTCAAGTGAGATGAAATTTTGCCACAAGGGGTCCCCCACACTCTTCAAGTGGAAGCAACCATTTGACTGCACAGAAAGGGAATTGGAGCATGAGAACCTGGTTTGTGTCCAGCCCTGCCACTTGCTCTCTCTGAGACCTTGCACAAGTGATTCGACCTCTCTGCACCTCAACTTTCCCATCTGAGAACTGGGGAGAGCAGTCCTTAACCTGCTTTATCTAATCTTCATAGCAGCTTTGTAAGAAAAGTGCTTAGCACAGTGCCTGTGCGTGGTAGGCGCTTGATAAGTGACAGCTCTTCATTATGTTATTAATTCTGCTCCTGCAGTCTTTCTTCCTGAAAAGTGGAATTTGAAATAGTGGGGAGGTTTAAATGAGATCACACACATAAAGTATGTGGCCAATAGTTTCAGTTGATTACATTTTAACTTTTAAACCATTAATAAATAATTGTTATTTTTATTATTATAAGGTCATGGTCTACTAATGTCCCCATTTTACAGAAAAGGGTAGGAGATAAGTCAGGCTAAATCTTTGGCAGGAGGTCAGAAGGGACAGTGACTTTTCTTTAATTCTAGACATTGATCCCGCCATCTCCACCACAACCTCAGCCCACTTCCCGATGTCACTGGCTGAGAAAGTCCTGGTGGTACTGCCATGTTGCACAACTCCAAGAGCAGTTATTCACATGAACTACCTAGAGTGCAATATCAATGGCGCCCCCTGCAGTTGTGCAGAAAAATGACCCAACTTCTTTCCTATCCTCTCAGAAGACCCAGTACCAAGCCCTGCAGTATAAAAGCCCCTTCAGCAGTCATAGCCCATGCTGCCTTCTCTTGTTGGAGAAATTCATCCAAATGGCCCCTAATTTTGCAGGTCCACTTCCCATCTGACACCAACTCTGCAAAGGGGTAGCAATAGGGTGACAATTTTGCAGCCTCCCCCTGTCATTCATGGTGGCCATCCTGGAAGACAGTTATCTGAAGAGCTGAGACTGCAAACTAGGTCCAGTTTGAGTTCATCACCAAAGTTGTTATTTACTATTCTGAAGACAAATTACAGACAAAAGGGCTTAAATAATATTGGCTCTCTTTTTATTTATCTATGTCTGTATCTATCTGTATCTATATCTATATCCATCTATTTACTTATTTAGAATATATAGAGATGTATAGGTACATAACAGAACATATACAAGAAAGGATATATATAAATAAAAGAATATAAGACCATAGATAGATAACAGAATATAGGAAAGAGGATAGATAGATGAGAGAATATATGAATACATCTCACACACACACACACACACACACACACACACACACACACACACACACACACACCATCTTTAATCTTCTCAACAAACCCGTGAAGAAGATGCTGTTCTCACCATGCTCATTTTACTCATCTGTGAGTAACAGGTGGCTTGCTTCAGAGTCCATGCTGTTAATTGCAAGCTCTGCTCTGAGGCCGGACCACAGTAATGCATCTAAAGGGCTGAGCACAGTGCCCAGCACATAGTAAGTTCTCAGTACACGGTGGATGTTATCATCGGATGCTCTGAAGAGACCCTAAGTTGGCAGCCCAGGAGGTTTCTCCACTTCGATGCTTTTTAAATGATCTTCTGCAGGGTGGGGGCACAGAGCTGGGTTATCTCACTGTGGCCTTTCAACCTCTGGGAGAGCTGGGGTCAGGGCTGGGGCAGCAGGCCTGCTGAGAGCTGGTGGGCCGGGCAGCATGGGCCATGTCAACGTGAGATGTCCCAGGAGGACTGGCTGAGGGGCAGGGGGGTAGAGGCCATGCCCTGAAATCAACAGTGCCCATTCTGTTGTAGGAGAACAGAATGAGGGCAGAGGGGCACAGGGAAGGCTAGGGACTGGGGCCATGCTGCCCCTCTTGTACCTCTGCTTCAACCAGCACCCTTCCAGGTTTTAATTTTAATGCTTTATTTTCTAATTTTGAATAGTTGTAAAGGTATGTCTTTTAAAAAATAAGAAATGCAGAGAGTTATACCATCCTATGACTCTGTGCTAAGCAATTGTCATTGTCGGAGGTGTGATTCCACTCGTTGGTCTCCATTCCTATAAACATAGACACACAGGATCTTCCCCCTTTGCAAAAATTGGATTGTACTATATTATTATTCCGCAATGTGCATTTTTCACTAATATGTCTTGGGCATACTTTCAGGTTAAAATTCATGGGTCTGCCTCTATGAGAGTTGTATGATGCTCCACACCATGAATGAATCCTCATTGCTTAGCCATTTCTTTACAGATTGACATGCATGTCATGTCCCGTTACTTTTTATGTTATAAAATGTGCTACAATCAACTCCTTTGCCCATGTTCTTTGTGTACGTACTGCTACTTCTGTTTTGCTGGGATAGCATTCTGGAAATGGGTCAAAGGTTATGCATTTTTGAAATTTTAGTAGATTTTCCCAGATTACATTTCATGAAGATTCTAGCAATTCTCACTCCCTCTAAGAGGACACTGAGGTGCCCATTTCCACATGGACTGAGTGTGTGTGTGTGTGTGTGAGAGAGAGAGAGAGAGAGAGAGAGAGAGAGAGAGAGAGAAAAAATGCATTTAAAAAAGGCAATGAAGAAAATACAAAAAGAATGCAGCTTGAAAACATAGTTATCACCCATTTCACCATTTACTAGCTAAGTAATCCTGTACAACTTTATCTTTATAACGCTCAGTTTTCTCATCTGTAAAACAGAATTAAAATAGTGCCTATATCATAAAGTGGTGAGAATTAAATAAGATAATCCATTTCAGTGCTTAAACTCCAGGGTCTGAGTAGAGAGCAAAGGCTAAATAAATGCTCTTGCATATCCTCTTCTCATGGCAGTGCAGGCATTTATGTTTCAAACTTGGGAGATTAATTAACTGTCACAGTGATATGATGGTATATTATTAAGTAGAATTTTTTTTTTGGAAAAATATAAAGGACTCCTAACATTGGTTGTTTTGGGGAAACAAGATAGATGGGAGGTGGTAGATAGGGAATACTTTTGTTTTTACACTTTTTGGTGCTCTTTTTATTTCAGTGTCAACAGGATTACCTAGGTGATGATACTGTGGCCCATGGTAAGTGTTCTGAGATGAGTATAGTAATTATCCTGATTTGATCATCACATATTGTTCGTAGGTATTGATATTCAACTCTATACCCCACAAATGTGTATAATCAATTATATTTCAATTTGAAAAAAGTGCATGCAATTCATCTTTGCAACAACTCTATGTAGTAGCTTCTATTACCACCTCCACTTCAAAGATGGAGCAGAGGCACAGAGAGGTCCAGTAATTTGCTCCAGGTCACACAGCTGGCAAATGGTGGACCTGGGACTTGAACCTTGGCAGGCTGCTTTTAACAGAGTCCATGCTTTTAACCACTAATGATGCTGATGTTTTAAAAACATAGAGTCCATGCTTTTAACCACTGATGATGCTGAAGGATTTAAAAACATTCATTTTGGGGGCAAACACAACAGATGTTACCAGTCCTCCAATTCATGCAGTCTTACTCATCTGAAGACACCTGGGATGAGAATTCCAGAGCTCTGGACCAAATCTTTGGTTCTGAAGCTGATTAACTTAAGACCTACATACAAGTGATAACCTGCCCTAGCCCATCAGAAGTGCCTTTGGCTCTAGGTTCCAAGATCCAAGCCTGCTGCCAAGAGAAGTCCCTGAATTAAACTCACAAAGGCTTTGGGGCTCAGGGCTAGGAATATGTCAGGTCAGGTTGCCTCACTTTGGGGACTGCTCTGTCAACACATGAAGCATCATGTTGGGCCCTGGGGGAGGGGCTACAAGACGCAGGCCTGGGTGATTCTGGGTCTGAAACTAGAATTTTGCTGGAGGTCCTCTCAGCTGGATGAAAATCAAACCCTCCTAGGCTGCCTCTATACATGAGGGTACCTCAAAAAGGTTGTAGAAAAATAGAATTAAGATAATATGAATCTTTCCATGAACTTTTTGAAGTACCATCATATATGACTTGGTTAGCATGTAAATCCTGTGAAATACAAATCAGTAGTTACTTAACTACTACCTCCTTGATGGGTATCTAGGTGACTACCAAGTTTCCCTATTACAAGTCATTCTGCACATGAACATCTTTGTGATTATCTGTTTTTGTGCCTGGGAAGTAGTGTTTCTATATGATACACCTGTTGGCTCCTCAAGAACCACTGGAGAAAACCTGTAAGTCAAAAAAGCTAAGTTTATGAGACTTCCTGCAGTAAGGGGGAATTCCTTCTTGATGGTCTCAAAATGGGAAATTGGGCAGGGTATTTATGGGGTTTAAGGTTTGGACTAGGTGATTTTTAGGGTCTGTCTCGAAAGGCAAGGTATGGATTGAGATTGAGCAGTGTTTATGACATATTAGCTCTGGCAAAATGAGAGGATTTGGGGGGAATTGTAATGAACAAGATGTTGGTCTCGATAAGCAAGTTGTTTAGCTTCCTCTTCAATGGGCAAATACATCCTAAAACAAGCAATTATTCTTGTTTGACTTCAGTATTTAACACAGGGACAGGACTTTATGTTTGTGTCAATTTTCAATACCTAAAAGTTGAATTTTCAGGTCGAAACTCATGACTTTAGAATTGCCAGCATAAAGCAATAATAAAAAGCAGACCGACTTTTCATTTTATTATTGTTTTAAAATTCTTTATAGACAATGCACCCTCTTATTGACTGTACCTAGGGCAGATCAGCCCTACTGGGTCCTTTCCTTCAGCTTTCTGTCATATGTCGTGGTTAGCACAGAATTGTTTTAGAGAAGAAGGTCAGGTTGCCTCACTTTGGGGACTGCTCTGTCAACACATGAAGCATCATGTTGGGCCCTGGGGGAGGGGCTACAAGACGCAGGCCTGGGTGATTCTGGGTCTGAAACTAGAATTTTGCTGGAGGTCCTCTCAGCTGGATGAAAATCAAACCCTCCTAGGCTGCCTCTATACATGAGGGTACCTCAAAAAGGTTGTAGAAAAATAGAATTAAGATAATATGAATCTTTCCATGAACTTTTTGAAGTACCATCATATATGACTTGGTTGGTCAGGTTGCCTCACTTTGGGGACTACTCTGTCAACACATGAAGCATCATGTTGGGCCCTGGGGGAGGGGCTACAAGACCCAGGCCTGGGTGATTCTGGGGCTGAAACTAGAATTTTGCTGGAGGTCCTCTCAGCTGGATGAAAATCAAACCCTCCTAGGCTGCCTCTATACATAAGGGTACCTCAAAAAGGTTGTAGAAAAACAGAATTAAGATAATATGAATCTTTCCATGAACTTTTTGAAGTACCATCATATATGACTTGGTTAGCATGTAAATCCTGTGAAATACAAATCAGTAGTTACTTAACTACTACCTCCTTGATGGGTATCTAGGTGACTACCAAGTTTCCCTATTACAAGTCATTCTGCACATGAACATCTTTGTGATTATCTGTTTTTGTGCCTGGGAAGTAGTGTTTCTATATGATACACCTGTTGGCTCCTCAAGAACCACTGGAGAAAACCTGTAAGTCAAAAAAGCTAAGTTTATGAGACTTCCTGCAGTAAGGGGGAATTCCTTCTTGATGGTCTCAAAATGGGAAATTGGGCAGGGTATTTATGGGGTTTAAGGTTTGGACTAGGTGATTTTTAGGGTCTGTCTCGAAAGGCAAGGTATGGATTGAGATTGAGCAGTGTTTATGACATATTAGCTCTGGCAAAATGAGAGGATTTGGGGGGAATTGTAATGAACAAGATGTTGGTCTCGATAAGCAAGTTGTTTAGCTTCCTCTTCAATGGGCAAATACATCCTAAAACAAGCAATTATTCTTGTTTGACTTCAGTATTTAACACAGGGACAGGACTTTATGTTTGTGTCAATTTTCAATACCTAAAAGTTGAATTTTCAGGTCGAAACTCATGACTTTAGAATTGCCAGCATAAAGCAATAATAAAAAGCAGACCGACTTTTCATTTTATTATTGTTTTAAAATTCTTTATAGACAATGCACCCTCTTATTGACTGTACCTAGGGCAGATCAGCCCTACTGGGTCCTTTCCTTCAGCTTTCTGTCATATGTCGTGGTTAGCACAGAATTGTTTTAGAGAAGAGCGAGCAGGAAATAGTAAAATTTAGAACAATGTCAGTGATAAAAAAAAATTCCTTCCTGTCATTGTAGTCATTGTAGATACTCTCATAATACCTCCATTGGTACCATATGGCTCTCAAGTTATACTCTCACTTATAGTGTAAGAGGCTAATTACTTGTTTAAAAAACAACTTTCAAATTTTGGAATTATTTTAGGTTTGCAAAACTGTTGTGAAGATAATGCAGAGAGTTTCCATATACCTCCTACCCCTAGTGTCAACGTCTTCCAATACCGTGGAACATTCATCCAAACTAAGAAAGCAACTTTGGTACATTACTGTCAGCTAAACTCCAGACTTTATTTGGATTTCACCACTTTTTACACAATGTATATATATATCCTTTATGTTGTGACATCTCATCCAGGATCCCACGTTGCATTTAGTCATCATATCCCTTAGTCTCCTCCAAACTTCTCAGTCCAAAGTGTCTCCGTCTTCCCTTGTCGTTCCATGACCTTGACAGTTTTGATGAGTGCTGGTCAAGTGTTTTGTAAATGTCCCTCCACTGGGCTTGGTCTGGTGTTTTTCTCATGAGGAGACTGGGGTGTTGGTTTACTGGGAAGAAGACCATGCAGGCGAAGCATCTTTCTTCTTGGCTGTCTGCTTGCCCAGGTGGTGTTAACCTTGATAACCTGATCAAGGTGGGATTTTTCAGCTTTCCCCACTGTAAAGCTATCATTTGCTTCCTTCCCGGACTGTGTTATTTTTAGGAAGGTGGAGAGGAGAGAGATGAAAGGATTAGGCTCCATCTCTTTGGTGGGGAGTATACCTCTTGGGTACTGACATATTGTTTGGGTTTCTTTTGTAAGGAAGGTTTGTCTTTTTCCCCTCATTAATTACTTTTGTAAAAAGAGAATTTTTCAACTTTCACTAAAAATACCCATCTTTTTCCGAGATTGATAAAGACAAGCTGAATGAATTGAAGATCACCACCCCCCACTCTAATTTCATTCAAGTTGTATTGGAGTTACCTCAAAAGTTTTCAAGCAAGATTTCTAATATCAGCTGAATTCTCAGAGTCATCTGAAATCTTCCTTGGGGGTCAGGTGTCAGAACGGGGAACTGGGTGGTGTCTCAGATGTGGCCCCTGGACCGGCAGCATCAGCATCAACTGGGAGCTGGTTAAAAACATGCAATCCCAGGCCCCACCTGGACCTCCTGAATCAGACTCTCCAATTTAGCAAGACCCCCAGATGACTCATGTGCACATCCACAGTTTGAGAAGCACCACCTTAGGTCCTCAGGAGCAGAGATAGCAGCAGCGCTCACAAAAGATTACCTATTCTGGTCTCTAAAAATATATTTTTTCTAAATATATAGTTCAGTGGTATCACGTACATCCACATGGTTGTACAACCATCACCACCACCCATCTCCAGAACTGTCTTCATCTTGCAAAACTGAAATTCTGTACCCATTAAACATTAACTCCTTATTGCCCCCTCCTCTAGCAACCAGCATTCCACTTCGTCTGTCCGAATTTGGCTACTCTAGGAACCTCCTATGAGTGCGATCATCTGGTATCTGGCCTTCTGTGATCTCTTTCCAGTGTCATAACTGCCTCCTGAAATAGATGGAACAGGAAATGTTACTCCCCTTACAGAGATGAAGAAAGAGAGAGAGTTATGTGGGCAATGACTTGCCCTGGGTCTCACACCCAGTGAGTAAATAGCATGCTAGATCTCAATAGATTGTAGAAAAGAGAGGGCGTGGGCTGGGAAAGAAAGGGACAGGACTGAAGGGAACACAGATGTGGAGATGGGGGGATCGTCTCTGAGACTGAGGTCTAAACTCTGGGAGGAATGAATGATTGTAGCTTCCAAATATCCACAGCACCTATCTTGGTACCTATCATAGAAAGGATGCTCAGGTGTTTGTAAACTGCAGGCTACTTTCTTTCTAATTTCAACTATTTATAAGAATGGGTTTGCCAAGCAAGGCAAGAAGAGGAGTGTATTAAAGGAAGATTTGTAATAGAAATTTGGTGGCTTTAGGGAAAACATGTTTCCCAAAGTCAGAAGGCATTCTTGGAGTTTGCTGGGGCTCCTATTCTTGTGGCTGAGCTCCCAGGGCTGTCTATGTACATGCACGAAATAGGGAGTAGGGTTAAATGTGCCTTGGTTGTGTGACTTTCATACTTAACTTCTTAAATAGAACCTCTAAAATATACTTGCACCTCCTAAAAGACACTGTCACTTGGGGGCTTTCATGCTGTGCTCTGATTAATCAAGACATGGGACATTTACTGATAGCCAATCACATACTTGACTTTAAAAACAGGGATCATGTTTCATGTCTCCCTACCCCTGTTCTCTAAAAAACTTAAACTTGTTTTACTAACCATGATATGTTTTTCCATCAGACCAGGGATGGGCAATTTTTTCTTTGAAGGGACATATGGTAAATACTTTAGGATTTGAGAGCAATATGGTCTCTGTCGCAACTACTCAACTGTATCATTATAGTGTGAAAGCAGCCATAGATGATATGTAAATGAATGAGCATGGCTGGGTTCTAATAAAACTTTATTTACAGGAACAGGTGGTAGGCCAGATTTGGCCCATGAGCTGTAATTGCTGACCCTTGCTTTAGATCATGAACTGTGCCATATTGGTTTTTGGCTCCCCAGGGCTTGGAACCAAGTAGGTGTTCCAGTCTTTGGAAGCATGAAACATTCTATGTTTTGTAAACTATTTGCTTTGGAAACTGATATGAATGACTGCAGGAGATACTGTTTGTTCTCTTATCCATCCTTTGCCTCTTCAGAGAGGCACTGGGGACTGATCAAATGGGCTCCCCTCTTATGACTTCCAAGCGAACTCTGCTATTGGAAGGCCCAGCAGGATGTCAGAGGCAGGAGAGAGAGGTCCAGGTATTCACGTCCCCTCCCCCACACCTGGGTCCCTCCCTGCTGGGCTGCTGGGGGGTAGTGGTTGCTCCTGCACCATCAAGCAGCCCTCTCCTTATAGCTTTCCTCTCCAGGTTCCAGGAACTGCACCCTCCCCCTTCAGGAGTAGGGGTGTTAATGGTTTGCTAGCCCAGGGCACTAACCCCCTCCCCCACACCTGGGTCCCTCCCTGCTGGGCTGCTGGGGGGTAGTGGTTGCTCCTGCACCATCAAGCAGCCCTCTCCTTATAGGGAACTGCACCCTCCCCCTTCAGGAGTAGGGGTGTTAATGGTTTGCTAGCCCAGGGCACTAACACACTCTCTTTTTGATTTCTCTGCTCGCTTTCCACACCTTTGAGGAGAGTTAAATGAAGGAACTTCTTTGGATATGCCCTCTGTTTCCTGCTGGAACCCTGAGTGCTAGGAGAATTAAACATGGAACCCAGGCATTGCATGAAGTACTTCCCATGCGAAGTGGGCACCTTCATTCCCACCTATGAGTTAATTAAGTGTGGTAGGCAGCTCTGAGTTAGTCCACAGTGGTCCTTGCCTCTGGGAGCTCATGCCCTTGTAATCCCTCCCTGCTCCTTGCCCTTGAGTGTGAGTAGAACCTGTGACTTGCCTCTAGCCCATAGCACAATGCAAAGGCGATGGAATGCCACATCTGTGATTCTTTTACAGAAGACTGTAGCCTCCATCTTGCTAGCAGATTCTCTCCCTTGCCAGCTTTGATGAAGTCGCCATGTTGGGGAGGCCCACGTGACAAAGACCCAAGGGCAGTCTCCAGCCAACAGCCAGCAAGGAGCTCAGGTCCTCAGTCCTACAACCTGCAAGAGACTGAGTCCTGCCAATGACCCCAGGAGCTTGGAAGCAGATCCATCCAAAGTCTAGCCTTTAGATGAGATGCCAACCCCAGCCGATGCCTTGATTGCAGCCTCAAGAGACCCTGAAGCAGAGGACTCAGCTGAACAATATATTGACCCCAACCCAGGAAAACTGGGGAAGAATAAACATGCACTGTTTTAAGCTGAGTTTGTGGTAATTGTTGAGCAGTAATAGATAACTAGAGCATGGTAATTACCTTGATTTTACAGGTGAGGTAAGTGGGGCTCAGAGACGTGAGCATGAGGCTCTGAACCCAGGACTAACTCTCAGGCCTTCTGGCCCAGTGCCCCTCCTCTGTGTGCACAGATTTCCACTGAGCAGATGCCCTCTTGGGTCTCACTGTCCTTGAGTGACTTGCCTCTGAGCTCCTTCCTGCTCTGCCCAGCACCACCCGGGGAGCAGCAGGGGCCATGGTTTGTAAAACAGCGTCCAGCTGTCAGCACTGGCATTTGTCAAAGGAAGTGACTGCTCTTGGGCCCCATCACCCTTCCTGAAGTGGACACTGCTTTTGAAGAGTGCTAATGTACAAGCTTGTCAGGCTCGGTCTGGGGTGGAGGTGGGCTGGAGCAGTGCTCTGATGCTAGGGGACAGATAAAAGGAGAGGCCACTGCTGCTGCATGCTGGGCATCTCTTTTTCTTGACCACATCCAAGAGCAGCCTTTTTCTCCAGAGAACTCAGGGTTTGGGAGATGGGAGGGGCAGGGAGAGCAGAACCTCCCTCTTCAGATCTTCCTATTCTTAGGACTCAGAGCTGATGAACCAGTGAGATTGGAGGTGGGGGGAAGGAACACAGATAAATACCCTCTGTAGTGGACACCAGTGCCGAGGGAACAGAAGTGGAGATCACAGCTGCTCAGTGTTGAGGGGAGCTAAAGCAACCCTTTCTGTTGCAGGGGAGGGGAAGAATGGAGGTGCAGTCTGCCAACTGAAAGAAAATTAGGACCAGAATTTAGTGAGAAGTACAACCCTTGGAAAGGGAGCTTGGTTACCTGGTTAAGTGTGGGTACCTCCCCCAGATCACCTTGCCTCACAGTCCTGCTGTATATATTACTATTGCCTATCTCCCCTTGTTACACAGGAATAGGTAACTCCAGATAAAGAATGTAGTCTCTTATCAACAAGAGTGTAGCAGTTTTGTTTCCTAGAAATTGGGATGCAGTGGTGAGCCAGAAACTGTGCCTGCTTGAATGAACGAAAGAATGGTTTTAACCACACATTAAAGACTAAACAATTAAAGACTGGGGATACAGTGGAAACAAGAAATAAAACCCTTGCATTACTGAGCTTACATCCTGGTGAGGGGAGTCAAATGATTTCTGCATAACAAAGCACACCCAAACCTAGTAACTTAAGACAACAATGATAGCTTATTTCTCATATTGTGGGTCTGGCATTTGGGCAGGGCTCAGCTAGGTGGCTCTTCTACCCGAAGTGATGTAAACTGGAGTCTTTTTTGGATTTACATTTAGCTGCTGATTGAGATGGACTACCATGATAACTTCTTGTTCTCCAGGGTCTCTCTGTGTGTGGCTTCTCATCACTGAGTGTTCCAGCCTGGACTTCCCTATAGCATTGTGCCTGGGTTGCAGGAAAGGAAAGCAGCAGGTGTAAGCCCTCTTAGGGGCTCAGAAGTCCTGGAACATCACTTCTACCACACTCACTGGTTAAAGCAAGGCCCAGGGCCAGACCAGACTCAAGAGGAAGCAATAATAACTTGCTCTCTTGCCATGAGGAGGGGCAGGTGCCTAAAGGGAGGGGAGGAATCATTAAAAGCCACGTTTTGAGACTATCATTCTTGACATACAATTGAAGATAATGGTACAGTCAGCAATTGATATTAAACATAGTAAAAGAGACAAAAATTGGGAGGGTGAGTGAGAAATGATGTTTACAGTTGAGGTATGGATAAGCTTTCATGTTTTGATAAGAGTTGATATTTTTGAAATGATACATATTTTTATGATTTATTCCAAGTATTAAATGATGAGAGCATTATCCCCATGTTACATGTGAGAAAATTGAGATGGAGGGAGGCAAAATGACTTGCTTGAGATGACACAGCTCATGGTGGTAAGGCTGGGATTTGGAATGAGGGCACAAATTCACAGCTCTTTTTGCAATATTATCTCACATGTAAATCTGTGACTTGATTGAGGTCTTCCTTTCTCCATGAATTGACCTAAGTAGCTAAAGGGACAGACTTTTGTCATCACTTTCCTGTGATGCCTTAGCCACGAATTTATAGGCAAAAGTCTGATTCTTACCAGATGACAGGATGATTGAAAGCATCTAGGTTCAAAACATCTTTTAGGTGTCAGAGAAAAGATCCACCAAAAATAGGTTAAATTAAACTTCACAGATCCATCTCTATAGGTGAACATTATCCCATGTTGACCTTACCTGCAATAGGAAGCAAATAATGGTTATCATCGTTTTAAAATAGCTGCTATACTTTGAAAACTTGTCAAGATGACATGAAACTCCTGGGTCAGAGACAAAGGAATTTTTACTCATAGCACAGCAAGCAGCATGAACATCATGGTTGTGAGGGTTCCTCTTGACTCCCAAGTCCCACTGGAGTGACATGAAATAATCAGGTAAGAAAGCCTGAGTTTAGGAAACCTGACTTTTTCATAAAGGGCTGCAGGTAAACCTGTCTGACCTTTGCCCAAGAAGCAACATTCTTTTTATCACACTGGACACCCAAAAAAACTGTCCTCTCTTCTGGAGGGAGACACTATCTCTATCTTCCAAGGTAGTTTGCTATACAATCATCTTTGAAAATGTAGTCCAGAACACAAGGGCATTTAGCACCCTGGCTCACAAGACACACAGAAACACAAGAGACCCATGGATAATTGTCTCCTAACACTTACTGTGGGCCAGACACTTTCTACGAACTTTAAGAGTTTGACTAATTTAGTACTCACAGCAGTCTTATGAGGTAGGTCTTGTTATTCCACTTTCTAGCTGAGCAAACTGACTATAGGCAGGTCCCTTAACCTATCTTCCCAGGTGATAAGTGGCAAAACCAGGTTGGTGCCCACTCCATCTGGTCCTTGCAGCAATGCTCTTCAGCTCGCACCATGGGGTGGATGAGATAACAGCTGCTATCGATAGTTGATGTGCTAAGTACATTATCTCAAAACTTCACACAACCCTGTGAGGTGGCCATTGTCATCATGTCCCTTTTACTAAAGCTCAGGCACATGAAGTGACTTGTCCAAGGTCACACAATGGCTGAGTTAAGGTTTGGGCTGACTCAGGCCCTTCCCACCAAATGATGTTCTGTTCTCCTTGGCCCTTTGAGTCCACTGCAATAGAACCAGCAGGTGGTATAGTATCACTCATTTGTCCCCTTTCCTATTAAATGCAAATACAAAGACAAGATGGTGGTGTCACAAAGGAGTATAAAACACTTGTATAATATTGTCTTCTCAGCTAGACTGCATTTTTCCTAATGGCAAAGCCACATCTTATGTCTTTACTATGTACAGAGTATTACTAAAGTAAGCCGTGAACCACTGTAAGATATTTTTATATCTTCACAGCATCCCATTTTATTAAGGGAATCCATCTCTCTCTCTCTCTCTCTCTCTCACACACACACACACACACACACACACACACACACACACACACACACACACATTCTGTACTTATGGGAAAAGGCAAGAGCTTCACCATGTCCTTTTCCAGAGGCCCTCAGGAGGACATGAGCCCTGTGGCTCTCTGACCTGCTGGTTGGAGGCTGCTTGGGCATCCTGCTTATATAACTCCGTGATTGGGGTGGGGTGAGCTGGCACCAGGGGTTAAGGTATCTACCAGTCTCTAGTCCGTGAAAGGAGAATGTCTTGCTTTCTTTTCTTCCCATATCTTGGGGGTGGGCAGTGGGGGTGGTGGAGAAACAGGGAACCTCAACCATCACATACAATGGAAAGAGCTGAAATACAGAAATAGAAATTTGCAGCAATTAGAAGCAGAGACTTTGGGCAAGTGACTGGGCTCTGAGTTACACAGCTAGGGAAAGGCAGAGCCAGGACCCCACACCTCTGATAAAAGTACCTGTTATTACCCTAGGGCTGCTTTAGGGATTGGATGAAATAAGGCATGTATGCTGTTGGGTAGTTCCAGTCACAGAGTCATGGGGAGTTATCAATACATCACAGCCAGGAGCTTGGCTTCCTTCTCTTGGCTCCCTAGTGTGGTCCCTGTCCTCCCTTTCACCTTCTGAGCACAACAGGATTCACAGAGTTGACCCTCCATCCTGCCACACATAGGGACAAGGCTGCTGGAAAACATACAGTGGCCCCAGTGTCCAATGTGGGGGACATCTCTAGAAGTGATGGGGGTTGTGAGTTGTGCAGATTCCCATGAAAAGGTCAGTAGCACAACAGGATTCACAGAGTTGACCCTCCATCCTGCCACACATAGGGACAAGGCTGCTGGAAAACATACAGTGGCCCCAGTGTCCAATGTGAGGGACATCTCTAGAAGTGATGGGGGTTGTGAGTTGTGCAGATTCCCATGAAAAGGTCAGTAGAACCCCAATGATCTTCCTCCTTTGTGTGGTTGTTAAGAGATCAGAAGTCCCCCTGCAGGGATAGAATTCTTATTTGCTCCAGGCAGGAGGGAAGTGCTGACTCCCCACTAGAAACTGGGTCCTTCCAGGGAGGGACAGCAATCCTCCATTCTTGGTACTTGCACATACTTGGTACTTGGTACTCTCTGGCTGCCCCCAGACTTTGGTTTCATCTGCTCCTGAGGCTCCCTTCTCCTTCTGGCTGGTTGGCCCTGCAGTCTGTCACCGACAGGATGGCCAACCTCAGAGCTGGGTGACCTTTCAAAGACACCAGGATTTGTTTAATTTTCAGAATTCACCTCTCTTCATCCTTCTTATCAGAGGCAGCTAGGCCCCAGCTGGGGAGGCAGTTTGGCATCTTTCCCTGAATTCTGAAACAGATGGGCTGGGGCCTTCTCAAACTGACTTTTCCTCTAGGTAGCTTTCCTCTACCCCCACCCTGTGCTATCATTATCTTTTCTTTTTTTTTTTTCCATTCCTTGTGGTTGAGAGGAAAAGAAGAAAAGTCAACCATGCATTTAATTATTATAATGCCTCACTTCTTTTTCAGGAAAATCTTGTTTTTCATTACTGCACTTTCTATTTCAAAAAGGTCTTTCATGCACATAATTGCAACTTGTGTTTACAAAGTCCGTATCACAAGCCAAGCACTTCACATGCACTGTTCCATCTCACCCTCACAGCTGCACCTTGCGGTCCTATTATCATCTTCATTTTACAGGTGCAGAAACTGAGGCACAGGTGGTATAAGTCATTGCCCAAAGCCACACACTGTGTGGAGAGGCCAGGGTTTAAACCGAGCTCTGTGGACTCAGAAGTCTGTGCATGAAGCGACACTAGGTCTGCGTAAGCCTCATCTGATCCTCACAATAGTCTTGGAGAAAAAATACTTTCTCCCCATCTTATAGGATTCCTTTACTTCGGCTTCAAGTTTCATGGCCAGTAAACGTTGAACAGAGGTGGAATAATAATGTAATTATAGCAGCTAATACTCAACAATATCTGGAATATGGAGTCAAAGCCTTTTATCATTTTTGAATTTATTTAATCCCATTAGCCCCATGAAGTATGTACTATTATTACCATTTTACAGGAGAGAGAAATAAGACTCAGAGATATAAAGTATGTCCAAGACCGAAGTGCTGGTAAGTGGTACAAACATCCCGTGGGGTCCACAGTCAGCTGGACCCCAACTCAGAGGTGTTTCTCCAGCAGGGTCACCTGGTGCTTATAAACAATTCTGGATGCTCAGCTGCAGCAGACCCCATAGAAACACATGCCACTAGCCTTTCGTACTTTTCCCTTGTGCCCCAATCAATCTAGATACCCTACAAATTCCCCTAGAAACAGTGGGGACATTTTGAGGCTGGTGCAGACTGGTTCAAGTGGAAAACATCTCTGGAATAAGTGAATAAATGCAGCAGACTACCATCACCTCAGCTAGAGCAGGGAGAAGAGACTTTCCCTTCTAAAGGTACGCTCCAACAAGGAAACCATGAATGGAAATTGTATTAGTCTGTTTCTGTTATTAAAAACAGAATACCTGAAACTGGGTACTTTATAAAGAAATGAAATGCATTTCTTGTAGTTTTGGAGGCTGGGAAGACCAAGGTTCAGAGTATATGGCCGGTGAATGCCTTCTTCTTGGTGAGGTGACTCTCTACAGCAATGTAGGTTATCACATGGTGAGACTGGGCTGAGCAAGAGCGAGTTAACCTGCTCTCCTTCTAAAGCCATCAGAACCACTCCCGTTAGTCCACGAGTTGATCCATCCATTCACGAGGGCACAGTCCTCACAATCTAATCACCTCGTAAAGGCTCCACCTTTCAAATACTTTCAGTTGAATTTCCCACCTTCCTAGCACTGTTATGATGGGGTCAAGTTCCCAATGCATGAACTTTTGGGGGACACATTTAACCCATAGCAGGAATAATGGGCACAAACTCTTTTGATGGAAGAGAATTTGCCAAGAGAAGCCTGGAAGCTTGGCATGTCGGTCCACTCTGGAGGCATGAGGTGAGGAGGGTGTGGGTTCCTGCTTAGCTGGAAGTTAGGAGAGGGCTGTTCAGTGGTCTCTTGCTGAGAACTCCAACGTTGGGAGGATAGATGCGCCAGTGTTTCTTCCTTCTAGAGTCTGACTAGCTTAGCCCAAAGACGTCCAGACCACTGAACCTAGAGGGACACATAGGACAGTAAGAGAGCAAGATTAATACATTTCATTTCAGCTGATTTTGTGTTGTTTCCCAACTTGACTTTATAATTGTGGTACCTATTTTCTCCTGACTTCATACCATCATTATGTCATTTACCATCTCAGCTCATGACTTACATGTAGGTTTCTAAGCTTTATCTTTTCCTTTTGAATATTTTGGTTTTAGGGGTCTCATAAATAAAATTGCAAACAGGAAAAAGAAAAATGCTTAGTGAGCATGTACTATGTACCAAGCACTATGCTAGGTGCTGGGGATACAGCCCTGGAGAAGGCAGACTCTGTCTTTGCTTTGCCTCTCACATACGCCCTGGGAGGTTATCAACTAAATGTCAATTACTACTGTGAGAAGCTCTAGCAAGGGAGTGCAGGGTTCTTTGAGAGCATATAGCCAGGGGTCTTACCCTAGCCAAGGGAGTTGTTTTACACTAATTCTGTTATTTTAACCTTTTGTAGTTTTATCCATCTCTTTAATTAGGTTTATTTTATCCCTTGTTTGGAATATTATCCATTTAGAATTTTATTCTTGCTTGATGGACTAGCAGGCAGGAAATGTGGATATAAGGGTGGCTGCTGCCAAAGATATTTAACATTCTAATTAAGTGGCCATTTAGCCACCCTTTTTACCAACCCACCCTCCTCTCCCCAACACACACACACTCCCTTCAAAACACTATCTGTAGATCTGAGTTAAGCAGAATAAAAATTCTACAATATTTACATCTTAACTGCTGGAACTAAATTTTTTTTTCAAACATATCTTTTTTGGGGAGGGAGACAGAAGTGGTGGTATACTACAAGGGTACTTCAAAAAGTTCATGGAAAAATAGGATTAGAAGATAATACAAATCTTTCCATAAACTTTTCAAAGTATGCTCATAAATGCTCTAAAAGTACTAATAAAAGTGTCTGACATTTGCATGCTTACCATGGTCTTACCTAATCATCATGACTCCAGCAGGTAGGTGCTATTATTCTCATTTTCAGATGGAGGAAACTGAGGCACAGCAAAGCTGAGAAACTTGCCCAAGTTCATATAGCTATTACTGGTGGAAACATTGGAATTGTGCAGTCTAATTCTAAAGTGTAAGCTCTTCACAGCCCCTGTATCGCCTCCCTATATCCCTGAGCATGGGGCTAGCCTTGTAATGGTCTGGAATTAGAGAAGTCACAAAACTATACCTCCACAAACTTTAGAATTGAGTCAAACTTCTGCAGGAAAAGTTATTTCCCACATGGGGAAGATTCCATTGTGCTATACACTCTAGGGGACAGAGGAGTCTTATAGACAGTTGGGGAAACTCCTATCCTTGAAGGCAAAATCTCGGTGAGTACAAGGTAGAAACAAGGTCTGGATCTTTCTCTTCCCACCAGTGTGACTTGGGTGAGCATCAGTTTGTTTATCCATGAAATGGGGGGTCCTATCACCCTCTCCCTCAAAGGATCAGTTTGAGTATCAAATGGAGAACATGAAAGGAAGGAAGGTATAAGGGTGTGAGGGATGGATGTCAGAAGTGTAGGACATGCTGGGAGGTGGGAACGCATCACTTCCAGGAAGTAGAGAAGTGTTGTCAGAGGTGCGGGTCAGCAGGAATTCTCAGGCACTATTGTTGGGAGCATCTAGACTGGTTTGGAAACCAGGTTGACATCATTCATGAAAATCAAGGTGAAGACCTGCGTGCTCCGTGGCCCAGCAAGTCCAATCCTAGGGCTAAGAAGATGTCCAAGGATGCCCACAGCAGCATTGTTCATCGTAGCCCCAAACAAAAATCAAATTCCCAAGGTAGAATGGATACATTGTGACCTATTCATATAATACTGTAAAAATCCAATCAGAAGAATCAAACCACATAGTATGATAGATTATGGAGCAGGGAAGGGCCGCAATGTAGCCAATTTTAAAGACTAGCCTAGCAAGAGAATGGGTACCAAGATGGATAGATAGTCTGTGGTAGCAAAAAGTCTGGCCTGTGACCTCCATGGTACCAAGCCATAGAATTGGGGTGTTAATGACCAAGATCATATAGATAAAATCCATACCAGGGTCATGGACTCTTTTTGACAATGATCCCAGCAAGCAGTGCCTGAGTCTAGTATCTCTCCTTGGATACCACCAACCAAGTGGTTCTCACTACCAACCTGAGCAGTCTGTGTGAGACTGAATAAGGAGAGACAGACTCTGCACCAGCTCTGATGGCAAAGATTCCCTCTGGGTACCTCCCACCCATGCCAAGTGGGAAGCTTTAGAGGAACTTCCAAGATGGTGGTCTTCAAATACATGATGTTTTAGCATTTCCCTTTTCTTGCTCTGTCCCAAAATGGGAAGACAGTATGTATAATGGTTACTGGCCCTGTATCTGGAGTCAGATGGCTCAAGTTCAAACATGATCCACATATTATCTTCTATTTTGCGCAAGCTATTTAACCTTGTGAAGTAGTTACTCACCTGTACAGATGAGAAACATCTTCAGAGAGTGGGAAGCTTTAGAGGAACTTCCAAGATGGTGGTCTTCAAATACATGATGTTTTAGCATTTCCCTTTTCTTGCTCTGTCCCCAAATGGGAAGACAGTATGTATAATGGTTACTGGCCCTGTATCTGGAGTCAGATGGCTCAAGTTCAAACATGATCCACATATTATCTGCTATTTTGGGCAAGCTATTTAACCTTGTGAAGTAGTTACTCACCTGTACAGATGAGAAACATCTTCAGAGAGGTTGTCATGGAGATTAAAGTTAGGGTATATAATCTATTTGGCACAATGCCTGGTCCACAACGAACATGTGAAGTTTTACTACAGTGGTTCCCAAATTTTGCACACTAGGGTTTTTTTTTATGCTGTTCAGGTGACTCTGATTTGTATGGGGTGTGACCTGGGCATTGAAGTCTGGGTTGGAAGCTGAGCACCAGTACTCTAAAAATTACAATGTGCAGCAAAGTTTGGGAATCACTGATTTATTACTGCTATAGTTTCCCCAAATCAGGTTTTAGGTGCCTCAAGTTTCTCTAACTCAGGGAGCATAGCTACTCCTATCTCTTTAGTTAGCTCTGGCTTCAAACTTTTCCTGCTTAGGTGTGCAAGATGATCTCAGCTGCTCCAGTGGTCTCCTTTGTCACTCAGCAAATCAAAAAACACTGCCAGCCTTCCCTACTGCACTCAATGGTACCACCAGATGCTCACAAACTTGAGAGGTTGCCTTGACTTTTCCACTTGCTATATTCAATGAGGTTGGTCAAGTTCCTTCTAGAATCCTTCATTGCTGTCTGTTAAGGAGAGGGAGAGAAGCAACCATACTCATCCAAGGTACCATCATGGCTGTCATTTCCCATTGGTATGACCCCAATAATCTTTGATCTGCTTTCCTGGCCTCTAGCCTCCATACCCAGGCACTAGCCACATGGGTCTTTTAAGTGTTCATCTTATCACTCCTTTGCTTTAAGTCCTCAAGGACTCCCCATTGCCATCTGAATAAAGATCAAAGTCCCAATTCTGTCCTGTAAGACGTTACTACCAGCTCCTCTAGTCTCATTCCTCCCTTCCCCCTTGAGTGTCCAGGCTCTGATGGGAATAGCTTTTAAATTCCTTGAATGCTTCAGCCCCAGGACCTTTGCAAATGGCTGTTCAGAGGTAAAAGTGGCCAGAACAGCTTCTTTGATGGCTTCAGCTTTTGTGCCTGTTAGCTTCTTCTATGGGTTTTCATTTTTTCTGCCTGTCTTCTCCACCAAAAGCTGATAGAAATATGATTAGCACCCCATAGCTGCTGTTAAGTGCTTTCAGTAGCCACTCATTTAATACTGTCATGGGCCCTATTTCCCATATGATATGTGAGGAGACTGGAGTACAGAGAGGTTGAGCTGCTTTCATAAATTAAGGTCACACAGCTAGTGGATCACAAAGCTATAACTTGAACCTGGGCAGTGTGGACCCAGAGCCTGAGAGATTGGCACAGTCTTACCCTGATTGAGACAGAACATCTGCAGTATGCTGCCTCTAAATTACAACCGCATCCACCCCTAGATTCCTAAGGCCTTAAACATGGTAAGAATTTACTGATTTTTGAATAAATAGCTCTCCAATGAAAGAGGGAGGGAGGAAAAACATCTTTATCCCCACTCCTGTGTTGGCTCAAACACAAAAATAAGCAAGCAGAAGCAGAGATGGCCCAACAACACAGTGTGCCAACAGGAACATGCATCTACATGTGTGCTGACACATGTCCATACAGCATGCCTCTCACTGGAGATAGGTCTTTTCCTCTTTGGAAGGAACCATCCCACACTCTCCCTGCCCCCTCCTCAGCTGCCTGCTCAGGGTCTCTGAACAGAACAACCCCACCAATTCATCAGGGGATGTCAGCCTCTCAAAGCTGTTTGGTGCATAAATCAAATGGCCAGGAGGAAAGGTTTGGAAAAAAAAAGAGGTAGTGGGGAGAGAAAATCAGGGAAGGGGGTGGGGAGAAAGCGATGGAGGGAGAGTGAGAGAGACAGGGGAAATGAGATCAAAGGCAAAAATTCATCAGAGATAACGGAATTATTTATTTTTCCTGCTTTCAGTCTCCAGGCCTTTGAGGCCCCCACACTGATGTATTTGGACGTCTTGGGGCCGTCTGTTACCAGAGGCCACCCCAGCCCCCCAGCGCAGGCCCAGCCCCCCAAAGGCACGTTGGTTCCATCAGCAGCAGCTGCCCCTCCACGGCAGCCCTTGGAGCCTTTTGAAGTGGGTCCTGGTGGTGTTTATTCACCTTCGTGTAAGAAACGTGTGCACAGTGCTGGCAACCACAGCTGCCCTGGGTGGGGGTGGGTGAGAAGGGGGTCCCCTCATCACTCATGAGCCTGTTTATTTGGGAATGAGAGTGGCCCTTTCTCCAGTTATTACTCAATGTCCTCTACAGACGACGCCACCCCCATTCCAGAAGATGAGGCAGGAATAACAAACATACTGCCACCTCTGCCAGAGGTTCCCATCTGCTTGGGTCCTGTGCTGCACTTGGCTTTCAGAGAAGGGATGGAGATGGAGGGCTCCAGATATGCTTGGCTGGTCCCACGAAGGCTTAGAATAAGGGGGTTGGAGGCGCGGACCCAGGAGCCAGAATGCCAGGGCTCAAATTCCACTTCTGCCCATCCTCACTCTGCGACTCTCATAGGCAAGTGAACTTAATGAATCCTCAAGGTAACTGCCCTTCCCATATTACAGATGGAGAAACTGAGGCTCAGAGAAGTTAACATTTGCAGAGAACTTAGTACTTCACACACAGTAAATCCAACATAGATGTTATTAGAAAATTAGCAATTAGCTAAGGGTTACATGGGATAAACAGGGTTCATCTTCGTAAAATATCAGCTCTTCACTCCCCATTTTTTAACTGGTTGAAAGCTTAAGGCATTGTTTTATAATCTGTTTTAATAGATTGACTAAGTCATGGGCTAAAAAGTCAGTAGTCTAGATGGATATTAGGGTTGTGGATAGTGTTAATGTTAATGGGTAGTATTGCTGCAGAATGTTATCATGTGCAAAGAGAAAAAACATTTTGCTTCAAATCACCATCAAATCAGTTAACTATAATAGTAAACTGGGTATAAGGGCAAAGAGTAGTCAGGCTGCCTAAGCTGAAAACTGAGGCTGGGGCTTGCTAGTTGTGTGACCTGTGAGGCACAGAGAAACTGGCTCCCGTCTTTCCTCATCAGTAAGTTGGAGAAAACAGCTCCATCCTCCCTGAGGTTATTGTGAGGGTTCAGTGGGATTTTATTAAATAATGCTTGTAACTGTTCTCAGTGCTTGATAAAATATTTGTTTATTTGATCTTCAGAACAGTACTACAAGATAGGTACTATATTCCTATTTTACAGGTGAGGAAACTGAGGCTCAGAGAGGTGGACAAAGTTACACAGCGTAACATCTCCAGGGACACACAATGGGTCTTCAGAGGTTGACTACTGTTAAGTTTTATCTCACATTCACAAGCCTTCAAAAACAGTTCATAATTGCAGTACGTGGGCTTCTTTGGGCTGTAGCTCCTGGGGCAGGGCATTTCGGCATTCAAAAGAGCAGGCAGAGAGGAGTCGACTCTCCTGGAAGGGATACAGGAGCAGAATGGGGAAGCGTTCAGGCAGTGGGACCTCCCAAGTCTCAGCAAGAGGTGACCCAGCCCACCCATTTGCCTCTCCTGTAGAGGCAGGGACCAAAGTCTTGCAGTGGGGGCCATGGGCCACCCAGATGGTGGCTATCAGACTTCAGGCACCAACAGGAGCCAAGACAAAGTGGGCTTTCCTGGGTATGAACAGCTGAGCCCAGGCTGCTCCTCAGAGGAGAAGAAGAGCTAATGCTGGCTTCTTGTTTCTTGGAGGCAGGGGAGGAAGTTGTCCAGCAGACCCCAGGGACTCTGAAGGCCTTCCTAGTGATGGGGTAAGGAGTCTCCTGGAGCTAGCGGGGTTGCTGAAATATCTGGGTTGAGTGAATGGCATGAAGCAGGCTCCAGCTCTGTTCTGGGTGCCCCTCCAAGCCCTGCCACCAAATACCAGAACAACAGGACCAGGGGCATTAATTAAGCCATGTGGGTTAATATTTAGGCAATTGTGTTATTTTTTAGTAGAAGCCTATCTTCATTCTTAAGATTATTCCAGAAAGCATGGCGGCAAATATTTCTCCTCTATTCATACCTTTCCCTCCATCTAATCCGAACCTTGCAAAAACGCTGCAGAAGGGTGCAGGGCCAAAGATCAAACAGTAGCCCATTTGTGAAATGGGAGGAGACAGGTGATCCCCAGCAATTTGCCTTTTCTCTTGGTCCCTGGGAGGGACTGGCTGTCGAGAAGGAAACTTGAGAGAAGCAGTCCTCTGAAGGAACTGCTTTTAGACCATGTAGACAAAGTCTCCTGAGACCCCCAACACGAAAGCTCGCAGGCAGAGGGGGAAGGCTGGTGTTGGCGAGGCACTCACTGGGTGAGAGAGGTGCAGTCTGGTTTTGATTTAGCAGTCATCATTTACTCACATCAGGAACAATGCTCAGGAAGGCAGATGTCACGTGCCCCTCAGGCTGGTGTGGGAGCCGTCAGTCCTGCCAACTCAGGAAGCCATGATGCAGTTGTGTTGCGACAACTTAGTGTGATGCTCTGGACATGGAGGAAGACTTCATGTAATTCATGTGATGCTCCAATTGAAACATATCTATTTATGCCAAAACTTCCTTATTACTCTCAGAAAAATACTGATCGCTGGTCCTTCAGACCAGGCAGACTACTAAGAACACTTACGAACCTTCTACCAATGACAAATCCAGAACCTAAAGCAGAGAATCCAGACTTTTCTTGGGTTTGGTTTACTATTGCTTCATTATTTTGAGGCTCCAGTTAGAACCAAGTCATCAAAAATTAAAACCCTTTTCTTCCCCTTTTCCAGCTCAACCTGGGAACTTTCCAGAAGAGTATGTGGTTCAAGAATCTTTTCTGCCTGGAGTAATAACTTCTGCATGGAAATAGAAGACCTAATACATTGTGACAGCTACCAATTGATGCTTTAATTTCAAGATTGCTTAATTCTTTCCCAACTCTGTAAGAATCACTCACATTTTTATAGATGAGAAAATGGAGGCTCAGAGTGGCTCATGAGGCAGGCTTTCCCCAAACCCTCACAGCTAGTATGTGGTAGAAATGGGACAGAGAACACAAATTCGCTGGGCTCCAGAATGCATGTTCTAAATTACCCTGCAAGAATGTGACCCCGTGAGGGCAGGGACCTCGCCTGTCTTCCACACTGTAGAACAGCACCTAGCACATAAACAGCATGCAGACACTTAAGCTGTGTTGGAAACACAATCCTAGCCGCAGGCTGTGATCTTGAAGCTCAGAGAAGTGAAGTGTGTTACCAATTTCTTTATCGTTCAAATAGAAATAGTGAAACACCTTTGCTCTTCTACCACAGGGAGGCACTGTGAAGACCATGGTAGACATCCTTTGTCTACAGGTTCATAATTCATAATACATTCACAATAAGTTGAAAGAGACCTCAAAGAGGCACTGGCTTTGATAGCATCCTTTCATGGAGGTAGGACCATAAGCACAGATGTTTCAGGTTTTTGGCCTTGTACTGGGGCCAGTCTCTGGGCAGCTATCAGGTCTCTGCAGGTATCGGAAGGCTCTAGGGTCACACATACCACCAGACTGCAGACAGAGCAGGCACCCAGCTCCCCATCATGCTTCTGAGCTGCTGCACAGCCTCTTCCCCCCAATCCATGTTCCCAAACACACTGAGCCCAGACCTACGAGCACTGAAGTTGGTGTGCTTCTCTTTAATCGGAGATGTTTCAAATGTCTGATTCTAAAATCTAGGGGAAACTCAGCAAACATATGAGCATTCATCTTTGAATATACTTTTTATATTGGAATAATTTTAGATTTACAGAAAAGTTGCAAAGACAGTACCAAGAGTTCCTGTATACCCTTCACCCGGCTTCCCCTGATGTTAATGTTTTGTATTACCACGGTACGTTTGTCAAAACTGAAATGAACAGTACTTTACTGTTGACTAACTCCAGACTTCTTGGATTTCAGCAATGTTTCTACTGTTGTCCTTTTTCTGTTCCAGGATCCAGTACAGGGGTCACACTGCATTTAGAAGAGTAGTAATTTTTAATACAGGAATATATTATAATTCCGAAATAAGCCAAGACACACACACATACACACACACACAGGAAAAGGTCCCCTTTGACTCCTGTCTTCCTACCCCAGTGCCATTAAATTTTGCCTGTAGCCTTCTAGACTTGCATTGCCCAATATGGTACTCATTAGCCAATGAGGTGATTTCCATTTAAATTAAAATTAAGGAAGATTAACATCCAGTTTCCCAGTAATACTGACCACATTTCCATTGCTCAATAGTACATGTTGCTAGTGGCTGCAGCACTGGGCAGCAGAGATACTGAACACTTCCATACATTACATGAACAGCACCGTTCTAGACCTTTTTCATGTGTTTTGCTATGAATATATATTTAAATATTTGCTATGAATATATATTTAAATACATAATTTTTTAATGCAGTATAGACTACTGTACACCAATAGATATTTCACCTGATGTGTTTTGGAGGTCATTCTACACTGGTATGTAATGCAGCAGCCAAAATGTATGGAGCAGATCAGAGTGATCCAGAGTATGGGTGTACCATTGTATAAGTCATCCCCTCTTGATGAGCACTTAGGTTATTTCCAATTTCTTCCTATTACATCAAAGCCTTCAAGGAATATCAGTGTTCATTTTGATCCCCCCAAATTGACTTGTTCAGGGTAGAGTGGCTTAGGCCAGTAGGAAAAATACTCCTTGAAAGCTCTTTCTCTACCAGCAGAGCCATGGCTATGCATGGTGAGGCTAGATGCAAGAGAGAAACTCAATGCTGCGATGTGGGCAGGATTCCAGGGTCTTCCCAGGTGTGTTTTGAGCTACTTTTGAAAAGAGCGAGCCAGAAACATCATCTAGCCACCCACAGATAAAACAGTGTGATAATCATGCTAGAAAACTGCATCCAACCAGATTCTGAGGGTCTGAATTGTGTAGTTTGACTGGCAAATAGTGATTGCATAAAAAGTAGAAATATCAGTAGCTGGATCCAAAAAAGCTGTTATGTGGCAGCATTGTATGAACACTTGAGGTAATACCATTTCATCCTTAATAACTCCACTAGGTAGGTTCTATTATCATCCCCATTTTACAGATGGGAAAACTGAGGTAAAGGGTTAGGAAACTTTTCCATCCTTTGTTTCGTCAAAACATTCCAGCTGCCACCTGGTTGATTCTGCCAGTAAAAAAAGAAAAAAATGGGCCGGCCCGGTGGCGCACTCGGTAGAGTGCGGTGCTTGGGAGTGTGGTGGCGCTCCCGCCGAGGGTTCGGATCCTATATGGAGACCGGTCCGCTCACTGGTTGAGCGCGGTGCGGTATATGGAGACCAGTCCGCTCACTGGTTGAGCGCGGTGCGGACGCGACACTGAGGGTTGCAATCCCGTTACCGGTTACGAAAAAAGACAAAAAAGGAAAAAAAAAAAAGTCCAGCTGGTAAGTGGCAGAGCTGGATCATGAACTCAATATAAGCCTACGTATATGGAGACCGGTCCGCTCACTGGTTGAGCGCGGTGCGGACGCGACACTGAGGGTTGCGATCCCGTTACCGGTTATGAAAAAAGACAAAAAAGGAAAAAAAAAAAGTCCAGCTGGTAAGTGGCAGAGCTGGATCATGAACTCAATATAAGCCTACGATCCTAACATATGCCACCAGCCTGTCCCACATGCACTGGCTGGCACGCAAAGATGGTGCAGAAAGTTCTGATACCCCTCACTCAGCTTCCCCTAGTGTTCACCCCTTACATAACCATGGGAAATTTGTCAAAACAAAGACATTAACCTTCACACATTGCTATTAACTAAATGCCAGACTTTATCTGGACTTCAGTAGCTTTTCCACCCATGTCCTTTTGTCCTTCTCACTGCCCACGACAGAAGGCTAGATTCATTTCTGTAGGTACTGGCTCTGTTTTATGGGGGATGGAACAGATACTCGGGGAGGGACCTGTGTCCTCCAACCCAGGCCTGTCCAAAACCAGACTGCACACTGTCCTTGCTGAGTGATCTTGGGCAGGTTGCACTTAAAGATTTATATTGTTATTTACTAATGCAAGTAAGTGCTCAGGGCTGTAGGAATTAGGTAAGACTCCTTGGTAGAGTGAGATTAGATGTGGGCCTTAAGGAGTGGGCAGAATTTGGGGTGGGGTCGTTGGATAGCTCATCACTGGCTTTGTGACTATGCTTCAGCCCACCCTCCCCCAGGCAGCACAGTTTTAGGCACAGAGAAGCCTAGTATTTAATAACTGAGGAATCCCAGGCATGGAGGCTTTGGATCCCCAGCTCTTTTCAGTGTTTCTGATCAAGCTCAGCTGGCAATTCATCCACATGACAGATGAAGGGTCTGCAGACCTTGTGGAGGCAGGTTTGCTGTTGCACAGCAGACATAGGAGCCCCTACTATCCAACATAGGGGGACTTGGACCTAGACAGAACTTCCTCCACAGCCAGAGGCCATGGGGCCCACCTGTAAAACTTCTACCCAAGCATCTTCATGGTGTTGTCAGAGTGGAAGAATATTTTATCATAGCTTCAATTCTACCCCTCATTTATCATCATGCAGGGCCTCTAACTGTGGGCTCTTGCAGAAAAGCCGCAAGAAATGAATAAAGTTACATCAATCCCCTGGGATGTTTTTAAAGTATCCAGAGGCCTGGGCCCCACTCCAGACCCACTGAAATCAGTCTCTGGGGATGAGGCTCAAGCCTCTGGATTTTTACAGCCTCAAGTGATTGGATTGCAGCCAGGTTAAGGAGCGATGATCCTGAATATATTTCCTAAAGTTATTTTAGAGGCATTTTTTTGAGGAGTAGTTTGTGAAGAGAGGTGCTTTTTAAGATGCTTCAGGTGCGATATGCACATTTGGCCTCCACTCACGTTGTCATTTCTGTACTGAGTAAGTCCCTCAACTTTCCTCCCACTGAGGGTGTCCCTAAAGCAGGCAAAGCAAGTGAGTCACTTTCCTTACTATATTGATGGCAAATTGCATCCCAGCTGTTGCAGAAACAGTGATTGAGTGATACTTCTGAGTAAGTCCCTCAACTTTCCTCCCACTGAGGGTGTCCCTAAAGCTGGCAAAGCAAGTGAGTCACTTTTCTTACTATATTGATGGCAAATTGCATCCCAGCTGTTGCAGAAACAGTGATTGAGTGATACTTTGCAAAAAGTTATGTGAAAGATCATACTTTGCCAATGCTCCCCCACCCAAATTAAGCTGGTCAAGTGAACAAATGACCAAAGAAATATGCACAATTTTTGTCTTACGTTCAGAACATACTTACACCCCGAATAAAAACATCACAGAGGCTTCAAGCCTACGTTTTCAGTAAGGACCATTTGCATAGTAATAGCTCCATCCAAAAACTAAGTATGCGGATTTTCCGAATTTTAAATAACTGACTTTGTTTATAAGTTATATTTTATAAGTTTATATTTTATAAGACTTTGTTTATAAGTTACTAAATCAGGGTACCTTAACTTTGTCTCACATTAGAGCATTTCTCCCTGCAAAGCAAGCAAGTTCGTTAATTAGTGAAATCTCTCATTCATCCCCACTGCCAAATTCTGCTCCCCAGAATTCACTATTTCTATTTTGGTATGTATCCTCATAGATTAGTGTTGATTTTGCCCCAAGGATAGTTGGCAATGGTTGGAGACATCTTTGGTTGCCACACCTGGATGGTGCTACTGGCTTTAGTGGGCAGAGGTCACGAATGCTGTTAAACATTGCATGATGCACAGGACAGCATCTCTACAATCAAGAACTATCCAGTCCCAAATATCACTAGTGGTGAGGTTGAGAAACCCTGCTCTAGATGTGTTCTGTGCACATACAGATATATACACATGGGTATGAATATTCTAACTACTGTTCTGAATTTTGCTCTTTTGTGTGTAATATTGTAGACATCTGTATCGTTCTGTTGTACGCATGTACCAAATAGAGAATTTAGGAAAAAAACTGAAAAGCTAATGCCTATTACAAAAGTGTCTCTACATCTTGGCAGATTTACCCGATGAATTCTTGATTCAAGTCCTCTGAGCCATTGCAGATGTGTCTCTTATCTAAGTGAGACGACTTTTGAACACCCATAACAGATGGTCAGTTTGGGTTTGCAGCGCCATACTGCTGTGGTTGTGTTAGTACAGGCATGTGCACACACACACAGTCCTGTGAATCATTTTGCCACTGGGGCCTTGGAGGGACCTTCACTCAAAGCCAGACCTGTGCCGAGAGCTCGGGCTGTGTCCTAATCCTGGAAGCACACGTGAGTCATGGCTTTGAAATCTACCTCAGATGCCAGCTGAAAACAGAGGCTTTGCATAATCAAGTTGACAGATGAAGCTGGGCCTGCCCTGCTGGGGACAGGCCCATCCATATCCTAGTTTAAAAGAAATATTGCGTTTTTAAAGAGGAAAGAAACATATTTAAGAGATAAAGGGAGGGGAAAAAAAGTAGAGTTTTCTGGTCATTAATTATAATAAAACGCAGGGGGAAAATTTCACTTTAAAGGCATGCTAAAGCCCTGTAATCTTCAAAGAGATAGAGGCTCAGCTGCCTGGGAAGAGAAACTTCACCAGGAGACCACCATTTCCAACCAATTGCAAACAGCCAAGGTGAGGGCTGCAGTTGTCGGTAGAACACTTTGGGTTAGGAACTAGTTATTTTCCTGCTTGGCTAAGATCAGCTCTGGCCTCTTTGGTGCTGCTCAAATAAAACTCTGTCCCTGGGGTGGATTTGGAAACCAGCACGCTTCTCACTATACATAATGTCAAAACACCCACCACTGCTTTTCTGGGGGGGTGTATCAAACACTTAGTGCTGGTTGGGACCCAGTGTCTTAAGGTCACAGTTCCGGCTTAATTCCCTCAGAGCCCTGCCATGTGAGGACGTGGGTCCAGAATTACCAGATTTTGGGGGGTCACAAAAAGTCCTAATTCTAGGTTTTTATGTCAAATATCCCTGTTTGCACAAGCCAGATGATATTCTTGCAGCTGAATTGGGCCTTGTGGTAGCCAGTTGGCCAAATGTTTGAGGAACTGATGGCCTTAGATCATCTTGAGAGGTGATATCAGTTAATGCCAGTGCATTAATGGCTGAATGTGGCTTTATCCAATGAACTTCTAGCTTGACTGTATAACCCGTGGTGACCTAACAACCTAAGGGTTTCATGGGAGTTGAGGGGACTGAATTAGTGAAGAGCCTTGCCTGTCTTGGCATAAGCCCCACCAGACAGCTGTTGGACAAGGTAGTTCTCCCTATTTGCAAAAACACTTCTTAGGGCATTGTAAGACAATTTAAATGGAGTCCTTTTGGGAACTAAATCC